>NC_069382.1:120585603-120887762 GCF_027475565.1 Acinonyx jubatus | reverse complement strand
TCTACACCTCTCTTGCTCACTGTGTGTGTGTGTGTGTGTGTGTGTGTGTGTGTGTGTCTGTCTCTCTCAAAAATAAATAAACACTTAAAAAATTAAAAAAAAGAAATACACAAAAGACATCTTATGTTAAAAAAATTAATCAAAATTATATTTTTAGGTCACCAATTCACTACTTAATAACTGTTTTAATGAGATCATAATCCCTATGTTGAAAAGAGCTTGGACCTATAATAAAATTTAATGATTTTTCAAAAACATTAATATTACAAGTTAGATAAAAAGTAAAATCATGTGGAAGGAGAACATCTTCTCAAAACTTGATTATTTGAAAGCCATTACTATAGTCTCTATGATCTTACATTTCACACTGCAGTTTGAATTTATATTGAACTTCAACAGAAGACAGTAAAATTAATCTGATTTTTTAACTGGTAGAAAGTAACCAAGAATTTTTTTCCAATTATTCATATTTCATAATTACCAATTCTACTGATTTTACAAGAGTTTATAAAAGGAACTACATGTCAGATAAATAACCCAAAAATTATATTATGAGGTAACTATATATTTTATATGAAAATCTGTGAGAAAAATAGCCTTACTACTTCTTGGGTACTGTGCTTTTGTCTATATGCTATGGTTACTTGATGAATTACTATATTGCCACCAACCTCCCAACAATAAAGGAGGCAGAGTCTCATCTGAAGGGTGAGGCCATGCACTGTATCACATACAATATCCTATCCTTCAACTCTAGTGAGATGTATTTCTCAGATCAAAAGTAAAACAGGGGGGCCTGGGAGACTCAGTCGGTTAAGCATCTGACTTCGCCTCAGGTCATGGTCTCACAATTCGTGGGCTCAAGCCCCGCATCGGGCTCTGTGCTGACGGCTCAAAACCTGCAACCTGCTTTGGATTCTGCGTGTGTCTCTCTCTCTTTGCCCCTCCCCCCTCACACTCTGTCTCTGTCTCTCAAAAATGAATACACATTAAAAAAAATTTTTTTTTAAGTAAAACAATTTGGACATCTATTACTAGGCCTAGGTAGCGAGAAATATGAAATATAACTATTTATCTACATCCACAGAAGAGATCTCCACATCTAGAACCAATCTTACATAGCAAGAAACAAGATGGTATCTGCCATGCAGAGACAGCTCACAAACTAGAACAGAATTAGAACCAGGAAAACATAAGTGAAATCTGAAGTGACCCTTTGGAGTGGTTTTCATTCTAGGAAACAGGATCTGAACAGAATAAGGTATATGACTTAATAGGCTAATAAAATAAAATAAATTAAATTAAATTAAATTTCATTTGAAGTCTCCAAATAATATTTACTAAGTAATTGCTAATAGAAAGCAACATTTCAACCTATGCTTCCAAAATAAAAGTATTAAAATAAATTATTAATCATTTGCATTAATCTCTAATAAGATTATCCCTTTAATTATTATTCAGTATATTAATTATTTACAGAATTAGTATGCTAACTATGCCACATCACAAACGTATTTCCTAATTCAGTCATTTAAAATAATGAACTTTATGTTTTAAACAGTGTGATAAATTCACATTTCTTGAAGTTCGAAAGTTCTGTAGGAATTTAGCCTAAAACTACCAAAAAAAAAAAAATTCAACAATTGAGTAAATAAGTCATAGTCATCTTTTAAATGAAGGAAATCAATCTTCTCTTGGCATTTGTTTATAGTTTTAAGAACAAAAATAGAGAATACTAGAACTTTTTTTTTTAGGTCAACTATTACATTAAAAAAAATTACATTTTCTAATTCCTTATTCTTGAAATCCAAGAAATAAATTGGAATAAAATAAAGTCTGATCTAAATTGCATTTTGCATTATTTTACATGTGGAGTTCACTAAAACCGGTATTAATAAAATATCACAACACCCTCATATTTGTCATATTTAACAAGTTTGAAATCTACCTATTGTATATTTTATTCCATTCCCCTCTTCGAAGAGTGGAGTTACGGTCTTTATAAAGTACTACTGGTAGAACTAGCAAACCCATAGACCCATAATACGCTGGCCATAGGCCATGGAGTGGAAATAGGAGTGACATTTCCAATTAACTGTAATGACCCACTACTATTTTTTTGCTTTTTGTCCTCTAGGCATTAGTATTCTAGAAGTTTTAAGAAACCAGCATAAATGTCCCACTGAATTGGAAGTTGAGAACATGCCTGGCAATTCCAGCTTCCTTATGCTAGAAAGCAGAAAACAAAATAAGGAAGTCAGTGTATTGGCTGAGGTGATTAACACTGGCCAGCACTGAAAAACAGGACTAATGAGGGCCACAGCACTGTGGTGGGAAGAAGACAGAGACACACTTTGCAGAGCTTCCTCGAACTATAATGCCCAGTGAAAATGCTAAGAGCAAGTTTATATAAAGATTTGAGAAGGACGCCTGTGAACAGAGCACAGACTTCTTAGAACTAAAGACTGTAGTCACCACATCAAGCTAAAAACTCCACCAGATAAAGTCCCTGTTAAAGAGACAGGGAACACAGAATGAGTAATGGAAAAATCTTAAGCCACCTACAGCTTCATGATCAGTTACAGAAACAGATCCCATCTGCATTTCCTTGCTTCCCACATCACTTTGTTTTCATTTTCCCCCTCTCTCTTTCCCTCTTCTGTTGTAAAATGGCAGCACTAATAATGGATAAAATTTATTGAATGCTACCTATAGTCAAGCACTATTTTTAAATGCTTACTAACACTTAATTCTTAGAAAAATCCTACAAATTTAGTATCCGTATTAAACAGATGAGGACACTAAAGCCCAGAGATTAAGTAGTGAAGATTAAGTCTTACAGTTAGTAAGTGGCAGAGACAGATTTCAAACGTAGGTAGTCTAGGGGCACCTGGGCAGCTTATTGGTTAAGCGTCTGACATCAGCTCAGGTCATGATCTCGTGGTTTGTCAGTTCGAGCCCTGCGGCAGCTCTGTGCTGACAGCTGAGAGCCTGGAGCCTGCTTCAGATTCTGTGTCTCCCTCTCTATCTGCCCTTCCCCCTATCGTGCTCTGTCTCTCTGTTTCTTTCTCTCTAAAATGAATAAACATTAAAAAATGTTTTTAAAAAACAAAATGAAAAACAAATGTAGGCAGTCTAATTCCAGAGGCCACACTACTAACCACTTCTTTATAGTATCTCATGTTCTATTTACTTACCATTTAATCTATAAGTTGCAGAATAATGGAAAAGGAATATGAAAAAACAAGAGCAAAAATGGCCTTAATATAGAGATCCATTCGATAGTCACACTGTAAGACCATCTCTGAATGCAATAGCTAGACACTAGTTTGGCTCCTTCAGAGAAGTTATACTTGAAAATTATACATAAAATAATTTCATTTTTAAAATTATATATATGGAAAGAATTGTGTGTATGTGTAGTGCACATTAGAATGAAGAAAACTGGACAATCAAGGGGTAAAATGTAATGGAAATCTATTGTTTTCTATCTGTCCAGCAGATAGAAATCTTCCCTATACTTTGTGGTTTTAAAGGAGGTTCCAAACACAGGATCCTCTATCCCAGGAACCATTGGACCAATCAGGTTCTCCCTACTGGGAATTTTAACACTGAGTGGAATCACACATAAAAAACAGATGGAGTTCTAGAATTAAGTTCTCTAATGGCAGTTCCCTATTGCAGTTCTTACTTCTGACATACCTGGAATCGTCTTAGTCCTGTCCCTCCTTCAGACCTCACTGTTCAATTCATCCTTCAGGTCCATAAGTCACCCAAATACTCTTCCTATAAATATTATTGTAAATCCAGTATCTGTCTTAGAAATCTATTTTATTGCTTCCAACAAAAAAATCCTGATAGAATAGTTGCTATTATTAATTTAGGAAGTCTAATTCAACAATTAAAGCATCAATGACTGCACCTGGGCCTCCAACAGAGGAGCTAAAGATCTGCTGGGCTCAACTAGGAGTCATTATATATGAATGCAAAATGTATGTGAAAAGGGTAAAAGATGATATTCATGATTAAGAAGATATTGGAGTTACATCCATGGCTTCTGAACATGAATGGGTCATCAAAAATATTCTGGTCATAGACTCTTCAGACTGTATAGGTACAAGATGAGACAATGGCAATAGCTATAGCTTAAGAGTATGACACAAAAACTAATTCTTTCACTCTACTGCCACCCTCCTTCTACAGATGTTGATCATTTACACAACTTTCACATACCATAATTCATTCAATAGTCTTATTCTCCCATTGAAGAGTCTCAAGAACCATGAAGCATGTAACAATGTTTTATGTCTTATAGAATATATAGAATAATGGAGAACACCCAACCAGGCAATCAATATTAAACACATTTATTTTCTCTTATTCTAATAACAAAATATAGATTAAAAGGAGAAAGAAGATGATATGAAGGAAAAATAAAATATGATAAATGACATATTAGTCTATTAGAGGAAGAAAGCATGATTCTTATTAACTCAGACAATTATAACTATTACAAATTTACCTGTGCTTCTGAAACATTATAGTGTCCTGGACCTGGAACAGCTTTCTCAGTGTTAGAAGCAACAGTAAAAGTACTGTCTCTGGCAGCCAAAGAAAGGAATGGTGCATAGCCACCTATAAAAGTAAAATCATATCACTGACAGATAAGACAGGGTCCCAGTGACTTCACAGAAAAAACATCCAAAATATATAAAATCATTTAGTAACTTCAGTTGTTGAGACTACATTTTCAGAACCAATGGGTACCCTCAGAAGTTGTTGCATTTTTTAAAAAATCTGGTGTAACAGCAGAATGTTTATTAATATATATTAAATAAAAGAACCTACAGAACTGGAATTCCTAAACAACAGAAAAAAATACTTAAAGAAATAAAAAACAAAAGTCCTTTTTCTTTTAGGTATATCTGGTTGAGATGAAAATGTCAGTTATGCTTAGCTAATAAAATGTTTTCGTCCACAGAAGACCAGTGTTTCATATTCTGGAATAGCACCTACTATTTGTAGAAAATAGCATATATAAAGTTGCAGAGACAGCTTAGATTGAAATAATTTAAAGTGAGTTTACAGCAAGTAATTAATAATGTCTCTTTACTTTGGTACATAGTTGGTACTTGGTAAATATTTCTTGATTACCTGGCCCCAAATAAAGATTTACAAATCTAAGATACAAATTTCATTGGAACAAGTAATCATAAAATTAGACAAAATTAATAAATTTAGTAGACACATATAGTCTGCGAAAGATTTATAAAAAAATTTTAAGAAATGGAAAATGAGTATAGTGTAAGCAACACACATTAAAGAAGTGATGGAAGAGAACAGAGCAACTATCTACAACAGGTAATAAAAGAATGAAAGTGAGGCCTCATATTTGTGTGAATCTTAAACACTAAAAGAAGATGTACAATACTGTGAGAATACATGGTATTTATTAGTGTAGTTTCAAATCTTGTTAATCTTGATTAAGGAAAAATATTTTTAAAACAAGAAATAATGTGTTTACTTTAAAGCCCACATTTATTAAAATGCAACTGAAATCAAGAATTATTTGTTATATCACTAAAGAAAAGCAGCAAACCATGAAAGAGAACAAGATACAAATTTCCTTCAAAACACACACATAAGCACACACAAACCCAAGCCACAGATTATAAAAACATGAACAGTGCACACACCAGAAAATTTCTTCCAAAAGGCAGAAAAACAAGTCCCATAAACAGGAGGAAAATCACTGAAAAGAAACAGATCTATCCGTGAGAAGATGGAATTAACACACAAGAACATTAAAGTATCTATTATAAATATTCTTCATATGTTCAACAAGGTAGAAGAAAGATGAACATGATGAAGAGAGAAGATATAACAAGACCCAAATCAAACTTCTGAAATGAAAAGTGCATTCATAGGATTAACAACAAATTTTCTTCTCAACATTTCTTCTCAATTCTTAATCTCTTTAAAAATAAAAAAATTAATGTTTTATTTTATTTTTGGAGAGAGAACGTGAGCAGAGGAGGGGCAGAGAAAAAGGGAGACACAGAATACCAGCTGTCAGCACAGACCCCGATGGGGGGGGCTCAAACCCAAGATGTGAGATCATGACCTAAGCCAAAGTCAGATGCTCAACCCATCGAGCCACCAAGGTGCCCCTAAAAATAACCATTTAAAGCAAAAATAATTTGGAACTTTCCAGAACGCTCACTGAAAAGCAGAGAAGCGGCGGCTGCCCAGCTGCGCCCAGCAACACGTTCCTTCCCGCTCCCCCACACCAGCCTCGGCCCCCTCACCAGATGTAGAAAAAGGTAAAAGAAACTACTTACTATGATGTTTTGGGGGTCAAACTCAATGCCACCCAGGAAGAATCAAAAAAGGCTTACAGGAAATTGGCTTTGAAGTACAACCCTGACAAGAAGCCAAATGAAAGAGAGAAGCTTAAACAGATTTCTCAAGCTTATGAAGTGCGCTCTGATGCGAAGAGAAGGGAATTATATGACAAAGGAGGAGAACAGGCAACTAAAGAAGGTGGAGCAGGTGGTGGTTTTGGCTCCCCCACGGACATCTTTGATATGTTTTTTGGAGGAGGAGGAAGGATGCAGAGAGAAAGGAGAGGTAAAAATGTTGTGCATCAGCTCTCTTATGTAACCTTAGAAGATGTATATAATGGTGCAACAAGAAAACTAGCTCTGCAAAAGAATGTGATTTGCAACAAATGTGAAAGCCAAGGTGGTAAGAAAGGAGCGGTAGAATGTTGTCCCAATTGCCCGGGTACTGGAATGCAAATAAGAATTCATCAGATAGGACCTGGAATGGTTCAACAAATTCAGTCTGTGTGCATGGAGTGCCAGGGCCATGGGGAACGGATCAGTCCTAAAGACAGATGTAAAAGCTGCAATGGAAGGAAGATAGTTTGAGAAAAGAAGATTCTAGAAGTTCATATTGACAAAGGCATGAAAGATGGCCAGAAGATAACATTCCATGATGAAGGAGACCAAGAACCTGGACTGGAACCGGGAGATATTATCATTGTTTTAGATCAGAAGGACCATGCTGTTTTTACTAGGCGAGGAGAGGATCTTTTCATGTGTATGCACATACAGCTGGTTGAAGCACTGTGCGGCTTTCAAAAGCCAATATCTACACTTGACAACAGAACCATTGTCATTACCTCTCATCCAGGTCAGATTGTCAAGCATGGAGATATCAAGTGTGTGCTGAATGAAGGCATGCCAATTTATCATAGACCATATGAAAAGGGTTGCTTAATCATCCAATTTAAGGTAAACTTTCCTGAGAATGACTTTCTCTCTCCTGATAAACTCTCTTTGATGGAAAAACTCCTACCTGAGAAGAAGGAAGTAGAAGAGACTGATGAAATGGACCAGGTAGAACTGGTGGACTTTGATCCAAACCAGGAAAGATGGTGCCATTACAATGGAGAAACATATGAGGATGATGAACATCACCCTAGGGGAGCTGTTCAGTGTCAGACCTCTTAATGGGGCCAGTGAATAACACTGCTGGCATTTTATATGCAGTAGTGAACGAGTGAAGAACTATAATCATAGCTCACTACTTGCTATTGTTTTTGTTTTAATATTCAACTATAGTAGTGTTTTAAACGTTAAATGAAGAATAAAAAATATAAAAGCTCTGAAAAAAATTTAAAAATAAATAAATAAATAAATAAAGCAAAAATAATTTAAGTTACTGTGACATAGCATATATATAGAAGTAAAATATATGGCCCCAATGGCACAAAAGATGAGATGGGAGAAATGGAAGCACACTGTTGTAAGATTCATATACTATATGTGAAGTGGTACATTATTATTTGAAGGTAGACTGTGATAGGTTAGAGATATATATTTAAACCTCAGAGCAACCGCCACAAAATAAAGAAGTGTAGCTAGTAGGGGCACCTGGGTGACTCAGTCGGTTAAGTATCCGACTTTGGCTTAGGTCATAATCTCAGTTTCATGGGTTCAAGCCCCGTGTCAGGCTCTGTGCTGACACCTCAATGCCTGGAGCCTGCTTTGGACTCTGTGTCTCCCTCTCTTTCTGCCCCTCCTCTGCTTGTGCTCTCTCTCTCTCTCTCTCTCTCTCTCTCTCTCTCTCTCAAAAATAAATGTTTAAAAAGAAGAAGAAGAAGAAGTGTAGCTAGTAAAGCAATAGTGGAGATAAAAACAAAATTATTTTTAAAAAAATAAACTCATTCAACGAAGGTAGGGAAAAAAGAAAAGAGAAACAAAGAGCAGATGAGATAAATAGAAAACAAATACCAAGAGAATAAATATAAACACAACAATGTTGACAATTAAATAGAAAAGTTCTAAACACCCCAATTTAAAAGGCAGAGATTGCCAGCTGGATAAAAAAGCAAGACCTAACTCCATGCGGTCTACAGAAAACCCTCATAAAACATAAAGACATAAAGAAGTCATAAAACATAAAACATAAAAACATAAAGAAGTTAAAAATAAAATGGAAAATATATACCATGCATCCATGAATCAAAGGAAGCTGGAGGGACTATATTAATATCAGACAGAGCAGATTTTAGAACAAGGAAAACTACAGAGAGACGCTGCTTTCTGACAAAGGGGTCATTTCGTCAACAGGATTTAATAATCTGTAAGAAACGCAAGGAAGTGATTGCCATAAAAATCAGAATAGTGCTTACCTGTAGGGGAGAGGAAAAGAGATATAACTGAAAGGCAAATTTGGCAATGTTATATCTCTTGAGTATTCACTTTTTGTGCCATACTTTTTATGCAATTTGCAGCATAAGTATTTAATCTCACAAGTTTTTTTTTTGTTTTTTTTTTATTTAGCTCCATGCAAACATGAGGTAATGTGAGATAGGTATGAAAACAAAAGCTAAGTTCAGACTAGTTCTGAGGCAGCTGTCCTAACACCATGGCAGAAATTCTAACTGAATCTACCTAAACAAGTGTGAAATTAATTGCAAAATATTGAAATTCATATAAAAATGGGAAAAAACACACAATAGCCCCACATATTGAAGAAAGCCAGTACTCATAAAATCTTCATGGAAGTTTTCCAAAATTAATTATATAGAATCTTTAATCAGTAGGCTAAAAGTTTGTATGAAATATTGAGCTCAAGTAAAACCACAAGAAAATTAAAATGTTTATATTAATTAGCTCCATGAAAGAAAGACTTTCCTGTTTTATTCATAACTATATACCTAATGTTTACATATACCTAATGTTTAATGTTTACAAGACATAGGACTTTTAGTGCTAAAACCAGAACATTCCCATATAAATCAGGATGGTTGGTCTCCCTATCATAGCACCCTGCATATTAATAAATAAATATAGAATTCAATAGGTGATATTCTAAACTACACCATTACTCATTCATTGAACAGTGAACACTTTATTGTGTGCAGGGAGAGGCAGTGAGGGTACAATAACAAATAAATTAAATCCCTGGCCTCAAGAAGTAGGAAAGCCAGACAAATAAATAATTACACTACAAAGAGTGTTGCCAATAATTAAGATATAAAAATATAGGAGAAGATTCTGGGGAATTAGGGTTGATGGAGTGTGAGATAACAGGTTTGATTTGTGACATGGATATATTGGCATATGAAGTGCCAATTATGAATAATAAATCAAACTGTCAGGTACAAAGAAGAAATTAGGAATATAGAAGAAGGAAAGATTTGAGAAGAAAGAAATAAGTTCAGTTTAGGAAATACGGAGTTTGAGGCACCAACAGCAGAATATAAATCAAACTGGCATGAAGCAATAAAAGTCAGTACGTTCTGAGAAATAAGGTGGGCAGCATGTGATTAAAGGACAAATTCTATAGCCACAGCTACAGCCACAAAACCAAAAGGTCATTCTTCACACAAAAGCAGTAACTCCTGACTCGATTTCAGCTCAGGTCATAATCCCAGGGCTGTGGGATCAAGCCCAGCTTTGGGCTCCATGCTGAGCATGCAGCCTGCTTAAAATTCTGTTTCTTTCTCTCCCTCTCTCCCATTCTCTCTCTCTCTCTCTCTCTCTCTCTCCCCCTCCCTCCCTCCATCTATCCCTCTATCCCTCTCTTTATGCTCTCTCTCTCTCTCTCTAAAATAATAAATAAATGAATAAATAAATAAGCAAGCAAGCAATAACTAGATCTTTGAAACATACTCATCTTCAGGAACATCAACATATCCAGTAAACGTATACCTATTGTTTATTTAAACTTAAATACAGATCGCATTTCCTGAGGTGGTCTCCCTAAATTCTGATTGGCTAATAACTCATTATTGGTGGCATAAGCACATAGTTATAAGTACAAAACCATAAACAGCTCATGCTTCTGTGGCAGGTAAAGCTAACCACTCCTCCATCAAAGAAGAAATCTGGGAGCCAGTGTTACCCAGCTTAGATAACTGATATAGAACCAATATAGATAATTAATACACAGCTAATATACGGTGCCCTTATTATATAAATCAGGTTCAAAAAGCAGTTAAATCCTCCTTAACACAATAATGCCAGGAGCAGTCACATTACTAAAAGAACTATGTTTTTATCATATTTTACTAGGGTGGTTGTCTCTGAGGAAAATTTGCTTTGATGAGACAAAATATGCTTCCTACTTAGAGAAACGAGAGAAAATCAGGAATAGCTCTAATCTGGAATTGGAATATCCATTATCTCTCATATTCATGAAATCAGAGCAGCTCAGTCCTATCCCTGTTAGGCTGTAAAGCCTGGGTTGAAAGAGTCTTTCTGATTCAATGGCCAAAAGCTGGGGCAATGAAGTTTGCAGATTGGGGTGAAAAGAATTTCCTGAGGAAAACGTGAAGATAATACACAAGAGCATTGACCAAGCAGGCTATGGTAAGAGGAAGGGTTAAAGAGAAGAAAGAAAGGTTAGGAATAAAGAGCATTTGCATCTTTCTTTTGAAGATCTAAGACTCTAAGATCCTCTGCTCTCCTATGATTCAAGGTAACAAGTTAAATAAAGTCCCAACATCTAATATTCCTACATAATATTCTATAAAATCTACATGACCCTTAATTGAAATAACTGTGTATATTTCTGCATAGTCCAGTGCATTACCCCAGAGGGGTAAGGCAGAATAAACCTTGGAAAGGGATAATAGCTCCCTTTTTTTTTTACATTTATTTATTTATTTTAAAGGGGGAGGGAGATGGGGGGGGAAGAGAGAGAGAGAGAGAGAGAGAGAGAGAGAGAGAGAGAGAGAGAGAGAGAATCCCAAACAGGTTCCACACTGTCAGTGCAGAGCCCAACCCAGGGCTCAATCCCATCTGTGAGATCATCACCTGAGCCAAAATCAAGAGTCAGATGCTTAACCAACTGAGCCACCCAGATGCCCCTATAATAGCTACTTTGAAATTATCCAGTACAGAAATGATATCTGTACCTTCTACTGATTATCAGTATGTGGTCACTGAGTATTGCTAAAGCAGGGCTCAATAGGATGCAGCTGCTCGGAGTTGCCAAGCATAGAATTTCTTAGTTTATTTTACAAGTCAGAAAGGCACAATTCTACAAAACAGTAAAGGAAGACCCTTGTTGCAACACCGCACTTACTGCTAAGCAGAGTTCACACAAGTCATGTAATGAGTTTTTAACTCTCCTATGTGTAGTTCATTAGACCTTTTTTCTAACTTTATTCCAAGAATTATTGTTTTTTTTTTAATTAAGCCTTTATGTGTTATGCTATTGAGCTAAAAACTGAGAGGTACCAGTAAAGATCATGGTTATTGCCCCCCAAGAAGCTCACATTTTAGTGTGGCAGCCACATAAATTAACAGATAATTAAGATACAGTATCAAAGTGCTATGAAGGAGACATTAAGGAGTCAAAGAA
The DNA here is from genome assembly GCF_027475565.1 of Acinonyx jubatus. Lineage (NCBI taxonomy): Eukaryota > Metazoa > Chordata > Mammalia > Carnivora > Felidae > Acinonyx > Acinonyx jubatus. The sequence continues at coordinate 120,875,879 of NC_069382.1, read as the reverse complement.
TGACCTGAGAAATCGTAATCAGAGAACAATTTCATTTCACCTGAGTCTGAAAGAAAAAGTAGGACTCAGTCAAATGAAAAAGGAAGAAACAGCATAGTGGGCAAAGGTATCAGCAGCTGCAAAAACACGCAGGTGAGTAAGCATGAATTTATAGAAAATGCAAAGTTGGAACTGCTGATATGTATACAGGTCAAGTGTTGGGTGTGGGTGCCTGGAGAGATAATGTGGGAGGCCAGGTCAGGGATGAGACCATGAAGAATCTTATGCACTATGTTAAGTACATCAGATTTTAACCTTAGTGTTAAAAGAACTTTTTTTTTTATCAACTAACATAATTATATCTTAGAAAGATCACTTTAGCCATAAGAGAAAAGTTGGAGATTGAAATAAAGCAAAAAACAGCAATATTTTATTGGTTTAATTCAAAATAGAAATAATGAGGCCTGAACAAAGTCAAGGGTAGTCAAATGAAGAAAGGAGACTAACTTGAGAGACAATAAGAAGATAGAATCAATAGACCTTAATGAGGGTATGATCAGTCAGAGAAGAAGTCTAGAATAATTTCAAAGTTTAAGGTTTATGACTGATTGACAGGTAATTTTTCAAAGACGCTAGAAACAACGGAGAAAATGATGAATATGTGGACCTTCAGATGTCACAGACCACCCAGATAAAGATGTCCAAAAAATTAATAGTAGTAAGAAGGCCCTAAGATCAGAAGAACGTTCATCTTGGAGATATAAATCACCTATATCTCGAAAGACTTTCTTCTGGAAGTCTTCAGAATCAGAATATGGACAGTTCAAGCTATGGATCTGAATGAGAAAGTATACATGAGAAAGGCAACCAGCAAAGGATGGAAAATACACCATAGAAACATTTAAAAGCATTGAGAAAAATAAAAACCTTTAAAGAGGGCAATGGAGGATTGGTTGCCAAGGGGGGGAGGGGGGATGATTCCCTGATTCAGTGTGTAACAAATGTTTATTAGGTCCTAACTATGAATCAGGCACTGTTTAAAGACAGTGTCAAAATAAGGATTGAAAAGCATCACAGGTATAAGTGTTTTGGGTGGTGGTTGGTAGCTAATATATTGCTAGGGAGTTAATGCTTAGAACAACTCCACTGTATTAAATACAGACATAGGCTCCAAGAAGACTGATACAATATCAGATGCTGAAAATTAGTAAAATTCAAAATTAAAACAAGGACAAATGAGAAACCTGCACTCCACCCAAAGAAACCTAAATCAACCTAATATCCCAATCTGATCGGTCATATAGAGTAATGGATTCGTTTAAAAATGTATAGTTCAACAACAGAGAAAATGCAGATTCACAAGGGAAAAACTACAGCTTGAATGGTAGTAAACTCCACAAAATCATCAGATTAGAAAAAAGCAGAAAGCAAATTAGAAATATTTGTTATAGGGGTCCTGGCTGGCTCAGTTGGAAGAGCATGCAACTCTTGATCTCAGGGTCCTGAGTTCCAGCCCCACGATGGGTGTAAAGGTGACTTTAAATCATATTGCTAAATAGAAATATAAAAGTTAAATCTTACTAAATAAAGTATCTCTGGTTAATGGTAGCAAATGTGTGTCAGGCAGACAGGACTACAAGGAAAAGAAACAGTAGGCAGTAAGAAACACGGAATTTAGAGACTCACATAGTCATCAAGAGTCAGGAAATCAAAATCCCAGATCTAACGTGTACAATTTAAAGTTTGATGGAGACAACCATTGTACCATCTTATGTCCTAGCCATACGATTACTGACTTTGTGAAATAAGATAAATGATTTTACCAGTTACTGCCTATAAAATAAGGAGAGTATTTTCTCTGCCTAGTTCATGTTTTGTTATATTTATGAAGTGATACCATTATGTTTAACAGGCACACAGAAGCAGGGCAGGCCGAAAGTGAGGTGCCTGTCACAGAATGCTTGCCTTTCCCTACCTCTTACCTGTTGCCTGCCGCTTCAGGAAAGGTATCTGGTAGGACCCAGGACCCACATGCTCCTCAGTGCTGCCACCTTCAGACAATCTGAGCAAGCGGGGAGCCCGATCATACATAATTGCAGGAGGGAGGGGCGGGGCGGGAGGAACTGCCTCTGAAAAGGGATAAAAACAAGGCGACTAGAGAAGGTGTGCAGTAAAAGGTTACGACAGTCTGTAGAGGGAACAGAAGAGCTTGAGTAAATGGACGAGCTGCCGTGGGGAGCTATCTCCCACCTGCTCATTGGGGTCAGATTTCCCCTAGGCCAAATTCTAGCCCCGTGGAGTGCGACCAGAGATAAGCTATCCTACACAAACATCTATCAGTTCACCAGGCGAGAGATGAAGCGCTCCGCCAAAGGAGATTAAGTACGCGCCACTCGGTGTGCTTCCGGCCTTCTCTCCGCCCCGGAAGTCTTTGGGAGAGAGAGGTTGAAGCGCTCCTCCAACTCCGCGGCCGAACTCTCCAAGCATGCGTACTGAGACGCGAGCCCCTCCTCCCACAATCCTTCACGTCGGAGCTCACCGCCTACTCAGACGGAGGGCTGGCCGAACCTTGGATCTCCTTTTGAGGCGCCAAGTGTTTCAGGTCCTGGGCTTGTCGGGAAAACTCTGGAAAACACGTTAGACTAGGTTAGAGCTCACTTGACCATGATCCCTTTCCGCTATAAACCAGTTAGGGCGTCTGGGAAAAGACTACCAAAAACTATGAAAGAAAAAACCATTCTCTCGAAGCAGAGCCTGGGTTCTGCACGCTCAGCCCCCACTCCCATTCCAAATACATTCGCACCCGCAGAGGGAAAACACCTCTGACTTTACTACACAGATAATCCAAACAATGAAGAGATACTCAGGAAGTGGTGGTGAAAAGAAACGGTTGGAACCCAGGAAGGAAACGAAAAGCTCACCAACTGAAGCAAAGTTCAGGTAACTGAAAGCTGCTTTTGTTGTCACATGCCAGGCAAGGGCAACATTGACTCCTTACTATTACTTGTAAAGCAAAGGCTTGAGAAAACAGTCCATCCTCTCTGAACCAATGAGTCGCTTAAGCTTAGGCAGAAAGAACCTGGCTTCTGCAGATGTCTTAAGAAATCTATGTCAGAATCCACCTTATAAGGTGTCTCAGGCTGGGTTTGGGGTTTTTTGGTTTGTTTTTTGCTTTTTGTTTTTCGTTCTTCCCAGCAAGAATCCTTTCCAGATTCTAATCACTCTTAAAGGCTGAAATAAGTCCTGCTTTGACTACGCCTTGCCCCCAAATGAGACACAGAACTTTAATTTGTACCTACTACAAATTTTTACAGTATTTAGATTCTGTAGAGCACGATCTGATGTTCAATTCAGTGGGTCATTTAGTATGACAGTTGTTCCAGAAAGATCAGAATGCTCTCCATAAAAGGATAGATGCTTCCCAAGGATGTATCTGTAATACCTCTTTTTTTTTTTCCTACTCAGCTACCTGAATAATTATTTATTTACTTAAAAAAAAAAAACACATACTGGCATGTACTATAGGTTCAGTACTCTGCTGGACTCTGGGGATACAAAGATGCAGGAAAGTTCAGCCTCTGGGATTCTGTATGGAATGGAGTAGGGATGTGTATTAGCCATAATATGAGGTGATGAGATGTATAAAATCAGAAAAAGAAAATCTTGCAGGTCTTTGGAAACCACCTCTCTCTACTAAGAAGCTAGATACTCATCAGTGATCCTTTCTCACTGACTTCATTTTTCTCCTTGCATGCTTACAGACCCCCTCATAGTTTTTTAAAAGTTATTTAAACCTTATTTTCCCAAGGTTCCCCAGATACCCACTGAGATCTAGAATACACTTACTATTAGATTTTATGATACAGTATGAAGAAAAAAGTCACAGAGGTAAAAAGAGAAAAACCTATATGCTTTGGAGGATAATCCAGTAGTGCTTTTACATTAGCCTTCTATTGGTGGACATTCCTTAAGGACATCATTTTCCCTTGACCCAAACAAGAATATAAACCCAGAAAGCAAATTTAGTTTTAGGCCGTCTTTGCATAGACATGGTACAGACTGGCAACCTCTTTCTGGCTGTTCATGTCTACCATCACCTAGCTTACTCTTTCCTTGGACTGATTTGGGTTTGAGATTGGGAATGGAAGTGATAAAGCAGGGTTTATCTGCTTTCTGTCTAATTTGATTTTTGGCCAGTTGAGTCTAACCTAATTTCGACAAAAGGAGTTCTTCATAGAATCTATCCTAGCTCATTCACAGATCTCTAAAGGAGAGTTTGTGACCTTAAGGCCTTTGTACCAGCTAAGAATACAGTGTTTTTCTATCTTTCCTGCCTCCTCACTATACGTGAGTTCCTCAAGGACCTCATAGAAGGATAGCTCATCAATGGCACGACTCTAATGTTACTGGGTCTTGTGGCCAGATCCTATAAAATAACACACCTCTGTATCTAAATGCAGGTACAACCTCTACACTCTTTATAATTTTGTAATACTTGGAGTCTCTCAGAATCTACATTCTTAACATAGTCTTTCTTTAAAAACTTTTTAGTGTGAAAATCCTTCCTGTATTTCCTTGATCACTGTGGCTGTTCTCTCAACCTTTCCCAGCCATTATTTCCCTCTTATGGTTCAATAACAAAAATGATACACCATATTTCAGAACTGGAAGATCTTTTTAGAGCCTGGGTGGCTAAGTAGGTTAAACGTCCAACTCTTGATTTGGGCTCAGGTCAAGATCTCACAGTTTGTGAGTTCAAACACCGCATTAGACTCTGTGCTGACAGGCAGAGCCTCCTTGGGATTCTCTCCCTCTGTCTCTGCCATCCATCCCCTGCTCATGAGCTCTCTCTCTCTCTCTCTCTCTCTCTCTCTCTCTCTCTTTCTCTCTCTCAAGAATAAGTAAATATTTTTTTAAACTTTTTAAAAAAAGGAAAATCATCTTTAATTGAGAACAGTAAATATTTTGCATTATCTCTCATTGTGGTAAATATTTCCTGAATAGTTTAGAATGAATATGCTACAGCAAAAAAGAAATATATTAACGCAGAATTATAATTGCATATAAATTCAAAATAAAGAATTTGGCTCAGCATTTCTCAATTCCTGCAAAAATACTTTTAATGCTAATTTACTACCCTATACAACTATTTCTATGGTGTTCATGAGAAATGGAACCTATATTTGAACTAAGATTTACTTGACTACAAAATCTGGATACTTTCCATTCCTCCACATTGGCTGCCACTAGAATAAACTTTAAAATGAAGCTTTATTAAATAAAGTTGATTCTTTATCAAATATCTTAACTGCAATGAAGAACTTCATAGTCACCAATTTTTCCTTATAACATTTTGAGGATTAAGTAGATAACAGGTGACATCTGGAGTATTGCATGAGGTGTGGGAATTCTGCCTTAAATAGTCTTAAATACCTTATAAATATTATCAAGCTGAGTTGAAACTGATTTCTTAAACCCATTATGACTTAGTTTCCATTGTTTTGCTTTTTGTAAAAATAAAAATCAAATGATGATAATAAATCACTTAGCGTGTATTATACAACTGAATGTATCTGTCAGTGTTATGAGAGGTCACGCTGTAAAATGGTATGCATTCAGGTTAAAATGGTAAAAATTTTTATTTATATAATAAGCTGAAGCTTACAAAGTATATTTTATGTTCAGTATTTTGTTTAATATAAATGTGTTTCTCTAAACTACAGACTTTGGGGGGAGGCACGGGGGCAGAGAGCACAAGCAGGGGAGGGGCAGAGAAAGAGGGGGACAGAGGATCCAGAAGTGGGCTCTGCCTTGACAGGCTGACAGCAGTGAGTCCAATGTGGGGCTGAATTCATGAACATCGAGATCATGACCTGAGCCAAAGTCAGCCACTCAACCAGCTGAGCCACCCAGGTGCCCCTAAACTGCAGACTTAATATGATTCTGAAATTACAACATTCCATGAAATATGTTTTAAAAATTACAGCACGTTATCAGTGATCACCTGATTTTTTTCACTTACATTTATTGAGCACCTACCATGTGCTTGCACTGTGTGAAGAACCTTATATAAACAATCTAAATAATTTCTCATATAACTCTTGAGGTAGGTTCTATTAATATCTCTGTTAATATGGTGACAACCATTACATTTTTCACCCAGTATCACATAGTTAATGGATAACAGAGCTAGATTTAAAGCCAGTTTGACTCTAGACCTGTTTTCATAGCCATTATGAGGGAAATGTCCCCAACTGTGCTCTACTATCACACGCAATAATTTTTTTCCCAATCCTTATTTGAGATTGGCTGTATGTTTATTTATTAATCTGAAAAAGGAAAGTCCAGAGTGATATAGTGATAATATCAGGAGTGATATAGTGGCTCCTTCATGGCAGGGAACCAGGATGCTCTATTATGCTGTTCCATATCTTGATGTATGCCTCCCAGTCTGACATGAGCTCATGGTCTAAAAATTATTTGCTGGAGTTCCAACCATTATAAGCAGCAGGAAGAAAAAATAAAAAGTGTACATCCCTCCCTTTCAAGGAGGCCTCCTAGAAGAAACGCAGAAAATATGTGCTTACATTTCACTGGCCCAAACTATGTCAACAGGCACATGTAGATATAAAAGAGGGAAATGTAGCCTATTTCTGGGTACCAGGTTGTATTTCTCAGGAGAAAGGAGTCAACGTAAAAAGAAACGCCTCAGTTTTTTCCACAATCACCCTCTTGGGGAACTTTCCCCTCCTTTGATGTCCATGGTACCCTACCTTCCAGGTTCTCATTATACTTTATTGTAAGAGCACCTACTGTCTCCTCTAATTTTTGTTTTTCTCTCATCTTTCTTTCTCTCCCATCCTTTTCTTTTTCCCTTGGTAATGATCCATTCTCAAACCATGTATCTTCTTTGAGATTCATGTGTTTCAGGTGCCTGCTTAACATTTAAATATAAGTGATCCACCGTCACTTCAAATATTCTCAAATCTTAACTCATTTTTTTCTCTGGAATGCCAGATCATCCTCCTAATCTCTTTTCTGTTCAGAAGAGCAGTATCTTCCCATATATAAGCCTTAAACTACTTCTTAGACTACTTCTCTTTGTGCTCCCACATCCAAACAAGTGCCAGTTGTATTGTTTTCATCTCTCTGATCTTTCTGAAATCCACCCCTCACTGAATTCTCACTGTCATTTTGTTGATAGGCTCTCTTACTTATTTGTTGTATTCTAACATTTCAACTGGAATCCTTTTCTAATTTCTCTGTTGCAATTGATCCCACACATATAGTTAGATTAATCTTCCTAAGTACAATTTTGAGAATGTCACTCTCATGCTCAAAACTCTCCTATTGCTATGACGTAAGCTTGGCATTGGGTGTTTCAGACAAGCCAGTCTACTTTCAATTTCTCTATCTTCCAGTATCCCCCATTCATACAAGTTACATATTCAACAAACCTTGCCCTTTTCATCTCTGTGCTTCCATTCAGGACTTTATCCCTGCCTGGAAATGCCCTGCCTTCATTTCTTACTATGAATGGTAAACTCTAGAGAACATCACTTTTTAATTACAACATTTAGATAGCACATTTTTTCTTTTTTTTTTTTAATTTATACCCAAGTTAGTTAACATATACTATAATAATAATTTCAGGAATAGAATTTAGTGATTCATCACTTACATGTAACACCCAGTGCTCATCCCAACTTCTGTCCTCCTTAATGCCCCTCACCCTTTAGCCCTTCCACCTACCCAGCAACCCTCAGTTTGTTCTCTGTATTTAAGGGTCTCTTATGGTTTGTCTCCCTCTCTGTTTTTATATGATTTTTCCCTTGCCTTATGTTCATCTGTTTTGTATTTTAAATTCCACATATGAGTGAAATAATATGATTTGTCTTTCTCTGACTTACTTTGTTTAGCATAATACATTGTAGTTCCATCCACATTGTTGCAAATGGCAATATTTTATTCTTTTTGATTGCCGAGTAATATTTCATTGTATGTGTGTATACATATACATATACATATACATATACATATACATATGTATATGTATATATATACCACGTCTTCTTTATCCATTCATCAGTTGATGGACATTTGGGCTCTTTCCATACTTTGGCTTTTGTCAATAGTGCTGCTATAAACATTGGGGTGCATGTGCTCCTTCGAATCAGCGCTCCTGTATCCTTTAGATAAATACCTAGTAGTGTAATTGCTGGTTTATAGGGTAATTCTATCTTAATTTTTTTTTTAATTTATATCCAAATTAGCATATAGTACAACAGTGATTTCAGGAGCAGATTCCTTAGTGCCCCTTACCCATTTAGCCCACCCCCTTCCCACAACCCCTCCAGTAACCCTCAGTTTGTTCTCCATATTTATGAGTCTCTTATGTTTTTGTCCCCTCCCTGTTTTTATATTATTTTTGCTTCCTTTCGCTTATGTTCATCTGTTCTGTGTCTTAAAGTCCTCATATGAGTGAAGTCATATGATATTTGTCTTTCTCTGACTAAGTTCACTTAGCATAATACCTTCCAGTTCCATCCACGTAGTTGCAAATGGCAAGATTTCATTCTTTTTGATTGCTGAGTAATACTCCATTGTCTGTATATACCACATCTTCTTTATCCATTAATCCATCGATGGAAATTTGGGCTCTTTCCATACTTTGGCTATTGTCTATAGCACCGCTATAAACATTGTGGTGCATGTGTCCCTTCGAAACAGCACACCTGTATCCCTTGGATAAATACCTAGTAATGCAATTGCTGTGTTGTAGGGTAGTTCTATTTTTAGTTTTTTGAGGAACCTCCACACTGTTTTCCAGAGTGGCTGCACCAGCTTGCATTCCCATATTTTTAATTTTTTGAAGACCCTCCATACTGTTTTCTAGAGTAGCTGCGCCAGTTTGCATTCCCACAAGCAGTGCAAAAGAGATCCTCTTTCTCCTCATCCTCGCCAACATCTGTTGTTGCCTGAGTTGTTAATGTTAACCATTCTGACAGGTGTGAGGTGGTATCTCATTGTGGGTTTGATTTGTGTTTCCCTGATGATGAGTGATGTTGAGCAGTTTTTCATGTGTCTGTTAGCCATCTGGATGTCTTCTTTGGAAAAGTGTCTATTCATGTCTTTTGCCCATTTCTTCACTGGATTATTTGCTTTTTGGGTGTTGAGTTTGATAAGTTCTTTGTAGATTCTAGATACTAACCCTTTATCAGATATGTCATTTGCAAATATCTTCTCCCATTCCATCAGTTGTCTTTTAGTTTTGCTGATAGTTTCCTTCACTGTGCAGAAGCTTTTTATCTTAATGAGGTACCAATAGTTCATTTTTGCTTTTGTTTCCCTTCCCTCTGGAGACATGTCAAGTAAGAAGTTGCTGTGGCCCAGGTCAAAGAGGTCGTTACCTGTTTTCTCCTCTAGGATTTTGACGGCTTCCTGTCTTACATTTAGGCCTTTCATCCATTTTGAGTTTATTTTTGTATATGGTATAAGAAAGTGGTCCAGGTTCATTCTTCTGCATGTTGCTGTTCAGTTTTCCCAACACCATTTGCTGAAGAGACTGTCTTTATTCCATTGGATATTCTTTCCTGCTTTGTCAAAGATTAGTTGGCCATATGTTTGTAGGTCCATTTCTGGGTTCTCTGTTCTGTTCCACTGATCTATGTGTCTCTTTTGTGCCAGTACCTTAATGTCTTGATGATTACAGCTTTGTAATACACCTTGAAGTACAGAATTGTGACGCTTCCAGCTTTGGTTTTCTTTCTCAAGATTGCTTTGGCTATTCGGGGTCATTTCTGGTTCCATACAAATTTTAGGATTGTTTGTTCTAGCTCTGTGAAGAATGCTTGTGTTATTTTGATAGGGATTGCAGTGAATATGTAGATTGCTTTGGGTAGTATTGACATTTTAACAATATTTGTTCTTCCAATCAATGAGCATGGAATGTTTTTCCGTTTCTTTGTGGCTTCTTCAATTTCTTTCACAAGCTTTCTATAGTTTTCAGTATATAGATATTTCACCTCTTTGTTTAGTTTTATTCCTAGTTATTCTGTGGTTATTGGTGCAATTGTAAATGGAATTGAAATCTGAATTTTTTTCTCATGCTTCATTATTGGTATATAGAAATGCAACCACTTTCTGTACATTGATTTTATATCCTGCGACTTTGCTGAATTCATGTCTCAGTTCTAAAAGTTTTTTGGTGGAGTCTTTTGGGTTTTCTATATGGAATATCATGTCGTCTGCGAAGAGTGAAAGTTTGACTTCCTCCTTGCTGATTTGGATGCCTTTTATTTCTCTGTGTTGTCTGAATGCTGGGGCTAGGACTTCCAACACTATGTTGAATAGCAATGGTGAAAATGGACATTCCTATTGTGTTCCTGACCTTAGGGGGAAAGCTCTCAGGTTTTCCCCATTGAGGATGATATTAGCAGTTGGTCTTTCATATATGATCTTTATGATCTTGAGGTATGATCCTTCTATCCCTACTTTCTTGATGGTTTTTATCCAGAAAGGATGTTGTATTTTGTCAAATACTTATTGTGATGTATCCCATTGATTGATATGCAGATATTGGACCAGCCCTGCATCCCAGGAATAAATCCCACTTGATCATGGTGAATAATTCTTTTAATGTATTGTTAGATCCAGTTTGCTAGTATCTTGTCGAGAATTTGCATCCATCTCTATCAGGGAAATTGGTCTATTCTCTTAATTTTTATTGGGGTCTTTGTCTGGTTTTGTAATTAAGGTAAATGCTGGCCTCATAGAATGGGTTTGGAAGTTTTACTTCCATTTCTATCTTTTGGAACAGCTTCCAAAAAATAGGTCTCAACTCTTCTTTAAATATTTGGTAGAATTCTCCCTGGAAAGCCATTGGCCCTGGACTCTTGTTTGTCAAGATTTTTGATTACTAATTCTGTTTCTGTACTGGTTATGGGTGTGTTCAAATTTTCTACTTCTTCCTGTTTCAGTTTTGGTAGTCTATATATTTCTAGGAATTTGTCCATTTCTTCCAGATTGCCCAATTTGTTGGCATATAATTGCTCATAACATTCTCTTATTATTGTTTGTTTTTCTGCAGTGTTGGTTGTGATATCTCCTCTTTCATTAGTGATTTTATTTATTTGGGTCCTTTCCTTTTTCTATTTGATCATACTGGCTGGGTAGATCAAATTTTGTTAATTCTTTCAACGGGCCAGCTCTTGGTTTCATTGATCTGTTCTACTGTTTGTTTGGTTTTTTTTTTTGGAGGGGGGTTGTTTTTTGTTTTTTGTTTTTTGTTTTTTTTTAATTTCAATAGCTTTGATTTCTGCTGGTTTGGGATTTTATTTGCTGTTCTTTTTCCACCTTTTTAAGGTGTAAGGTTAAGTTGTGTATCTGAGACCTTTCCTCCTTCTTTAGGAAGGCCTGGATTGCTATATACTTCCCTCTTATGACCACGTTTGCTGCATCCCAGAGGTTTGGGGCTGTGGTGTTATCATTTTCATTGGCTGCCATGTACTTTTTAATTTCCCCTTTAACATTTTGGCTAACTCATTCATTCTTTAATAGGATGTTCTTTAGTCTCCAAGTATTCATGGTTTCTCTAAATGTTTTCTTGTGCTTATTTTGAGTTTCACAGCATTGTTGTCCGAAAATATGCACAGTATGATCTGGATCTTTTTGTACCTATTGAGGGCTGGTTTTCTTGTGATTAATTGACTTATATATTTGGGCTTTTCCACATTGGGGGCATAAATATTTACAATTATCATATCCTTGTTGATTTTCTGCTTAGATGATCTGTACCCTTCTTCAACATCCTTTCCCTTTCTCTGTCCTCTTTCCGCAAAAACAACTCCCTACCCTCCATGGCTACATAACACATTTTAAAGAGTACATTTTTAATATTTGTTGAACTTTTTAAAAAGGATAGTAAAATATAAAATGAAACACCAGCAAAGAAATATTGCTTTGATACTAGCTTAGTATTTTAAATTTAATGAGAACCAAAATTTTTAACTGTTACGAAACAACAAAGGATTAATGACTACTCCTTGAGAAAAAGAATGGACCATGTTTATCATAAGTATTCATCTCCTAAAAGTTTTCACAGACAACCACATTTGCTGATAGTTTCTGTTGCTTTTTAAAAAGTATTATTTGGGAGACCTGAGTGGCTCAGTAGGTTAAGCATCAGACTCTTGATTTCAGCCAGGTCACGATCATGGTTCATGAGATCAAGTCCCACGTCAGACTCTGCAGACAGTGCAGAGTTTGCTTGGGATTATTCCTCTCCCTCTCTCTCTGCTCTTCCCTGTTCTCTCTCTCTCTCTCTCTCTCTCTCAAAAATAAATAAATAAACAAATAAATACATAAACAAACAAACAAATATTTTTTTTAAAAGCAGGCATAAATACCAGATGAAAATGATAGCTAAGTCTCATGTAACCTAAAAAATGATAATTCCAATATTACTTAAAATATTCCATATTATAGATAAAGATAGAGCTTCTCATTTTACTTCATGAAACCAGTATAACTTTAATATCAAAAGGTGATCAAGATTCTACCAAAAAAAGAATAATATAGGTAATCTCTATAATATATATGTAAAAATTTTAGTGAAATAATAGCAAATGGGGCACCTGGGTGGATCAGTTGGTTAAGCATCTGACTCTTGATATCAGCTCACGTCATGATCTCACAGTTCATAAATTTGAGCCCAAGTCAGGCTCTGCACTTACAGTGCAAAATTATCAGCGAAATTAATATATGCTCATATCAATAGATGCAAAAAAGGCGTTTGACAAAATCAAAGGACAATTCCTAATAAAAATTCTTCATGTATTGGAAATTGAAGGATATTATTTTAATATAATAAAGAATACTTAAAAAAATTAGAAACAGAAAATATTAAATAGCAAAACACTAGAACTATTCCAATTGAAATTAAAAAACAGATGTTTCTATCAAAATCATTAATAATGAATACAATAAAACAAAGTAAATAATGTATTAAATTGGAAAATATAGGGGCGCCTGGGTGGCGCAGTCGGTTAAGCGTCCGACTTCAGCCAGGTCACCATCTCGCAGTCCGTGAGTTCGAGCCCCACGTCAGGCTCTGGGCTGATGGCTCAGAGCCTGGAGCCTGTTTCCGATTCTGTGTCTCCCTCTCTCTCTGCCCCTCCCCCGTTCATGCTCTGTCTCTCTCTGTCCCAAAAATAAATAAACGTTGAAAAAAAAAAATTTAAATTGGAAAATATATTTTTGCCCTTGTTGTGATCAGATAACAAAATGACACAGGAAAGTGTATTAAAATTACCCTAGAATTAATAAGAGAAATAAGTAAAGTGACCGGGTTCAAGTTAAATATATAAAAACCAGTAATTTTTTAATCTATACTAATAAGTAACTAAAAAGGAAATTGTAAAAAAAATCATTTGCAATAATGAAAAAATTATATACATAGAATTATGTAATGGGAAACTCATAGAACCTAAATACAGAAGATGTAAACAATGGAAAGATACCAAAGTTAAATGGGAAGACAATATCATAAAAATATCAATTAGGCTATTGGCCTAAAAATAGACAAATAGATCAAAAGAACTAAAGAAAAATTCCAGAAATGTTTTCCAATATATGTAGCCATTTAATATAAGACAAATGTATTTTAAGTGAGAAACAAATGAACTCCTTAATAAATTCTGCTGACACAAATGACTACCCAATTTAAACGACAGTAGAATTTACCCCTATATTTCACATTTAAAAAATAGTTTCCAGTTGGAACAATATGGAGAAGATTTGAATGGCCCCTGTGCTAGGATGGCATAAAAATCCAGGAAGCATTCCATATTTGGGGCCATTAAGGAGGGCACTAATTGTGATGAGCACTGGGTATTATAGGTAAGTGACGAATCACTAAATACTACTGCTGAAACCAATACTACACTACACGCTGTATGTTAACTAACTTGAATTTAAATACAATCTTAGAAGAAAAAAAATAAAAATAATTTCCAGATTTTTTAAGATGTAAATGTAAAACATGGAACATTAAAATTCATGTGTAAAAATCTAGAAAATTATATGTATGGGCAAGGGAGAGCTTAACCCCTAGAGACAAAAACTTAGAGAAAAGATAGTCCTTATATGACAATATCAAAATTTAAAAGGAAATGCCTATCAGAATGAAGTGAAATACTACTTTTTTAGTCATCATAATGACAAAGATTTAAAAGACCAATGAAACATTTTCTGGGAAGATGCAAGAAAATATAATTTCATAATGGATAAATGTGAACTATTGCTTTTTTGTAAAGCTATCTGTGAATATGCCATAGATATCCCATAAAACTTAAATACTATATCATAAAATGATATACATACATACTTTTATCCATATATTTAAACAAACTTTGTACTGTGTAAAAAGTAAACAACAGTAAAAAATGAAATACCTATTAATGAAGGGAATGACTGAATCATGTCACCATAAAATACTATGCAGACATTTTAAACATTGAATTAAAGTCATTGCAGTTAGTTGGCATGATTTCCATCAGGTATTGTTAAGAAGAACAAGATTCAGACAAATGTGAGACATCATTTTTCTAAAACCAAGAATTAACCCGCCCCCCAAAACCACTGTACATGTTAAACGTATATGTGCTTGTATATTTATGTATATGATTAAGCATGGAGTAAATATGAAAGGATGCATATTTGGACATTAATAGATTACCTAAGTTGGGGAGAAAATGTGGGCTAAGGAGGGGAAGAATAAGGAAGGAATAAATAATTATCACATTTATTCATTGTTTATAAAATAAGAGAAATGCTTCAGGATTATTTAATAAAATTTAATATGTGAAAGTTTGGTTGAAAGAGACAAAACAGGGGGTGGGGGGAACAGGCAGAATTGTGAAATATGTATCTTCCCACTTGATTCAAATGATACCTTGATGAGAAAAATCCAATGCCAAATGAGGTAAACAGTAATTGGAGGCAGAGCCATATGTGGTCTTATGAGGTCCATCATGGGGAAAGATGTGGAGAGGCAGTTGGAGAGGTTTTACCACAAAAATGTTGGGTCATGAAGGAAATTAAGTTATGTAAAACTGGGTTAAGTGAAGTTTGCATACTGAGGAGTTTCTCAGGAAGGGACAGATAACATGTTTCTATTACTAACTTTGTCCAAAATCAGTCTGCATAATAAATCACCTGCCTGAAAAGCAGTGAACTGCTTGCTCATTCTTCTGTTGTTACTCTGGAAATTGGGTTTGAGATCCAGACAGATGCTGCAACCTGATCCTTAGATTGCTTTCCCTGTCCTTATCATGGGTTACTCTGGGTTGGGTCCTCCTATAATGGATAGTTCCAGTTAACAATTTACTGATCATATGCTTTTAATGGTGAGAAAATAAGGCACACAAATAACAAATGCAATACTTTTGTTTAAAAAAGTGTGAGTAACATGGTAAGGTATTTAACTTTTTCTTCAAGAAAGTAAAATGAAGACAAAATGAAAAGTCTTTTAAACTGTGATGTGTGCTTTTTAAAGACTAGAAATCAGTAAATTTGACACTTCTCATCATTTAAATTCAGTACATTAAAAATGGAAACTACATGGTAGTGAGGTACAAATCTCATCTGGCTCAACTTATAAATTGTTGATAAAAAATTTAAGAATATATTTACATGGAATTTTAAAAAGCCTGCTGTCTTGCATAATAGTCCCAAAGGAGCTTATTATAGTTTTAGAAGATTCTCCATTATTAGAATTCTGTTTCAGCATTGTACAGTGTTTTACTAAATATATGTATCTATATTCTTCTGTTATGTAGACCATATTAAATTGATTTGCAGTTCTCATTCATTAAGTCTTCTTACTAAAATCTCATACTCTAAAAATAATTACCTTGAATATTATCATCCTTAAAAAGGAAGGAAACCCTGTCACGTGCTTATGACATGGATGAAACTTGAGGACATTATGCTAAGTGAAATAAGACAGTCACAAAAAGACAAATACTATATGATACCACTTATATGAGGTATCTGAAGTAGTCAAATTCATAGAAACAAATAAGAATGGTGGCTGCCAGGAGCTGGTAAAGGAGGAAATGGGGAGTTGTTTAATGGATACAGAGATCCATTTGGAAAGATGAAAAAGCTCTGGAGATACCTTGCACAACAACATGAATACACTTAATACTGAACAATAGTTCATTACTTAAACTACTTAACACTAAAAAATAGTTAAGATGGTAACTTTTATGTGTTTTTTTTACCATGATTAAAAATAAAAAATAAGGTTATGATCTTAAAATACACAAGTGTTTATGAAATTTCAAATGTGTTTGATGAAATATACTTTCTTCTCATGGTTGTGATATAAAGGATTTGTTGGTAACATGTCTTTACCTGGGCGAAGGAAAATTCTACTAAAGCCCAGTAAATAAGGTAACAAGTATTTATTAATTCCTTGTTATAAACAAGATATTGAGAGGTATACAACACATTTTTGTAGATACATAGATAGATGATATAGATATAAGTACAGTAGTTGGTGCAAATCCTAAAAACGTTAATAAGTGGCAATTCAAGATACAAAAATGTCAAGAAAATAATAGAAGTCACAAGATGGTGCATGATCAGTAGTTAAGGGAAGGTTACTAGATAAAAGAAAGTTTTAGCCTAATTGAACTGGCTGAATAACACAAGTGATATGCATATGTCCCACATATACAGTAGAGAGTTGAAGACATTTTTCCTAACATATTTGTGGTTAAAAGGAACTGATATTCATTATGTCACATTTTATACAACTATTTGATAAGGTATCTGAATTTATCTTTCTTTGCTTCCTCCTCTACTTTTTTTTTTTAGCATATGAAAATTAAGTCTCCAAAAGTAATCCAGTAATTCCAAACTCACACAAACCCAAACCTGGATAAATGTGACTCCAAAACTTTCTGTCAAATTAATTTCAGCTACTAGGACATTAAAATATAATCTTTCATTTTTCTGCCTTCTCTCTCACATTTCCCCCTGTTTATTCTAATATACCTCAGACACCTCTTTTCCCCTCTTATCAAAACACAAGCACACAAACCCCACACACAACTCTGCTTACCCCAGTTCTTGGGATAGAGCCTGAGGTGGCAACATAATCAGATAGGAAAAGTAAAGGAGAGAAGAATCTTCAGGCCCCATTCTTGAAGGTCATCCCATTCGCCACCAACTACCAAGAATCTCATTATCTAGTGGTCTTTTAGTCATTCTTCTTATTCCTACTCTCCACTAATACACACACTTCACAGAGAATGTTATAATAGGTGTGGTAAACATATCTTAGGAAATCCTTGGAATGACCACACCAATTCCTACGTATTTGCTAGAATTCTTTCCTGTGCCTGGAGTACACTCTTCCAGTAACATGTGTCCTAACTTTATTTTCATTTTTGCACTCATTTTTATCTGTAATATGTAGGGGTTGGAAAATGATTTCTAGACTCATTTTTTAATCTGTAATATTTAAGATTCTGGAAACTGAAAATTTTTTTAAAAACAAGTTTTTTCAAAAAGGGCACTAGATGGCACAATTTTACCAATTTATGCTAATAAAGTCATTCATCCTCGTATTAATTCACAAATAAAATAATTTCATTTTATAAATAGTTACATGTAAATAATTTAATAGGAAACCTGTATAACAATAAAGAGAAAAGTTCTTGACAATATAATATTTCCAATATACCATGTTTTATGGCTTTATTTATGAACATAGCAAGCAGAATTCTAGCATTGGATGAATAATTTAAGTAACCGAGAGAGAACAGCCATCTCTATAGTGAAATACACCAAAAAACTATGGATGTTTAACATTCATGTCTATCAAATGTACATTTTTATAGTATTACTAATGTATAATAAAACACTATAATATAGTAAAGTGGACTGATGATTCCACTGACTTTGAATGCTTAAAATCAGATGCTAGTGAATGTTTCTTACTTCACTGCTTGCCTTAAGCTCATTATATCCAGTTAGGAACCTTGTCTCCTCATGGTTAAAAATTAATAAATTCATCCAGTAACAATAGAAAATGACTAAGGTCTATTCAATTTAGTAGCCAGTTGACCTTTTATTTGCTAAAAGTACCATATTTAGAACAAAAGTCCCAGATCTATCTAATGTTTTCACTATCACTTCATTTTCTGGAATTATTTATATTTCACAAAGTTTATCAGTTCTTGAACTGTATCTTGACATACAGGACAGCACATCAGCCAAATAAACAGAATGTACACCTCACCTGGACAATCTCCCAACCCTGGCTTAGGTTCTTGGAGAAGTTTTGCCTAATTACCTAGTGTATACTTCTACCAAATGGTACAATCAACTGTGGTAAATCCTTATTTAAGAGACTAATAGGGAAATGTCTCTACTTTTGCCTATGAAAAAGTTCTCCTGTTTAGAGGAAAGTCATCATCATGGACAAAAGAAACAGCTTCTAGAGGATCACATATGAAAAGAGGAGTAGGGAAAATGACATCTACATTGTTAGCTACACTGGGCTACTCTAAATATTAACAGAGTAAATATAGCCAAATTGCCCTTACATTTCAACAAACCAGGCAAAGCAGTGTGGTGAATGGCCTGAGGGAGTAAGAGAACAAGAAGTTGGATAATTACTAGAGAGGGCCTCTTGAAGCAATACTGGAGATCCTTGAAAGTTAATGATTCCATGAATAGCTCATCAATGGTAATGCTAAGTGGACAATGATTTCTTATAGAAAGTTGTTCCCAGACATCAAAGATGACTTACCCTATAACCGCTGAACAAATATCAGCAGTATCTGCCAAATTCTACTACATGTTTTACATAAAGACATGAAAGAAATTCCAAATTCGAAACCATAACACTGTTGCCAACCATCAGCCCAACAAGTTAATCAGCTGTCTTTTTTTAAGATCGGTTACCATGATAGGATAGGAAAGATAGATTCTGTTCTTTTTGTTCTTAAATGCTAGGCTTCACTTCAAAAAGTCTTTTTTCTCTTCCCTTAAAATAATGTTTAACTGATATTGTAACCAATGTGTACTACCCACTGTGATAAATAAGGAGGAAAATAGAGTAATAACAGGATATACTGTTCTTCGTAAGAAATGTGTGTATGTATGTATATATATAGGGAGAGAGAGAGAGGGAGACTAGAGAGAATATATGAGCCCATTTCGCACTTCTCAAGAGAAGCATTATAATGTGAGTACATAGTGGACATTATTGTTTATTCCCCAACATGTTAATTCCACCACAGAAAACTATCTGAGTAAACTATGGTAATTCATTCCCTTTGACAATGATTAATTCAGAAAGGGTTTGTGACCCAATTATGGCTATTGTAGGCATAATTCTAAAATGAGTCCTTAAAGATTTCTCACCCTAATCCCTGAAGCCTATGAACATGGTGAGATGTCACTTTCATGCTTGTGTTCTCTTCTTTGGCACAGTCTTAAAGAGAAATTATCTGGGCAAGCTTAAAATCTAATCACACCAGCTCTAAAAAGCAGAGGGGTTTCTTCAGATGATAGCAAAAAAAGTCAGAGATGGGGCACCTGGGTGGCTCAGTTGGTTGACCGTCCGACTTTGGTTCAGGTCATGATCTCAAGTTCAAGCCCCACATCGGGCTCTGTGCTGACAGCTCAGAGCCTGGAGCCTGCTTTTAGATTCTATGTCTCCCTCTCTCTCTGCCCCTTCCCTGCTCGCTCTCTCTCTCTCTCTCAAAAATGAATAAACATTTAAAAATTTTTTAAAAAGAAAAAGATTCAAAACAATAGGATAGAAGAGAACCACTTGATGAGGAATGCATACAGCCCCAAATTACTCAGATCCACCCCTTAGCTAATAGCCAGCAAGGAAATGAGGATGTTGGTCTTATTACCACAGGGAACTAGATTTTGTGAACAATCTGAATGAGCTTGGAAGTGAGTTTTTCCTCAACTCTTCCAGAAAGAAGCCCAGCATCCTCTACAAACTGGACATTAGCCTTGTGAGTTTCTAAACACAGAACCCAGTAGAGCCCACCCAGATTTCTATCCTATAGAACTATGAGATGACAAATGAATGTTGCTATAAGCTACTAAGTTTGTGGCCATTTGTTATGACAGCAATAACAAATTAATCCAGTGGCCAAAGAATTGTAAAATATAGTCTACTAGTGATTCTGAGGAAATTGTATTTCTACAAGAGAGCCACAGGACAAAATGGTGTCTCTTCTTTTTTTGAATGTTACTATGTCCAGACCTAATGGGCAGAACTAACTTGTGGATATATAGAATTATGTTGTTGAAATTCCTAAAACTAAATCACCCTTAAAATCACAGAATAAATGTACTTGATAATAACGTATGGGACATAAGCATATTAGAAAATAGAGTAAACCTATGTCTTCATGTTACTGAAGGGACTAACCTTGGAGCTGACCCTACTTCAGGAATAACAGATATGTGAGATAATCTTTTTGTTGTTTAAGCCAGTTGGAGGGAAGATTTCTGTTAGGGACAAAATATTTTAACTGATAAGACATTGATATAAAACTAGTATAGTTACATCTGGAGACCCAGTGTTAAGTAAAAGAACACTGAAATGAGAGACTTGAGATAACATATCCAGCTGTAGTTATGTATTTATTTAATTTCTCATACATTTATGAAAGTATTTAATTTTCTCCCCTTTTTAATTTATATATCTAATGAAATAGAAAACATTGAAAAGAAGATTATATGGAAGAGATTTCTGTGATGACATGAAAAATTTATACCTAATATCAATACAGCTTGTTAAGAAATTTCAAGTTTGGCCAACAAAAGTGATGCTTTATTTCCATGTTGTGAAATACCAAAACATTGTCAATACATAGAAATTTGTAACTAGTTAGTTATCTAAGTATGAAAGGAGGTATCGAGATTGGGATAGAGATTTGGAAGTCAGCATATGAGAGGTGCCTGGGTGGCTCAGTCAGTTGAGTGGCTGACTTTGGCTCAGGTCATGATCTCACAGTTTATGAGTTCAAGCCACACGTTGGCCTCTGCACTGGTAGCACAGAGCCTGCTTGAGATTCTCTCTCTCACCTCTCTGTCCCTTCCCCACTCATGCTTTTTCTCCCTCAAAATAAACTTTAAAAAAAAAATGAAGAGAGATTAATGGTCACCCAACATAAGACAAAAAGAGACAAACAGTGCCTGAAGATAGGAAGAACCCTCAGACACAACTAAGATTAAAGACCTGTAGGCAAAAGAGAAGGATCCTGTGAATGAAAATAATAAAATTGGTTAGGCATATGTGATTAGAATCAGAATAAATAATGTCAGGAAAGCTAAAAGCATAGAGGATGGAGCTTTGAGAATTGTTTGTCCAACAATCAGAAGCAGAAGAGAGATTTAGTAAGATAAAGATTGAAGTGGATTGTCTGAATTTGGCATTTTTAATGCATTATTTATTTCAGTACAGATAATCTCAGTCATGGGGTGAAGAAGGTGGGGGATAAGCAGAAGCCAGATTGCTGTGAGTTGAGCAGTGGGAGGGACATTTCATCTCCTGAGACTGGAGGGAAGGAAATAAGGATCAATGCAGATGTTTATCACAATGGAAATATGCAAATGAAGGCACATGGAAATAATACAACAGCAGGGTACCTAAGCTCCAGTGAAGTAATTACAAGGAGAACAATGCTCAAAAGATTTCCTAAAACACCATCTTACACAATCAGAATAGTTATCGATGTCCAGAATATGATACCAACCTCAGTGTAGCTATAAGTAAAACATTAATTTACTTTCTGCAATTGTCAGTACAGAATGCTACTGGGGGTGTTCTCTAAAGAATTTGGATATGAGTTAAATAAGATTGTCTTCAAAGAATAAAACTATGTACTTACATATAATTCATTTATAGGCAAAGTCACCTGAAAGACAGAATTCTTGCCAAGTCAAGCCTGCAATATTTGAGGTAACTTATTGAATATATTAACATAGCTAATGAAAGAATGTATCCATAAAAAAAGGGAAGGAAGTATTGATTGGCTATGGAAGGAAATAAAAAGCAAATCACTCAGGCAAAGCCACCCCAATACAGAGATGAATATTTTTGTCTTGCTGGCCAGGCTATTCCTGGTGGGAAGACCAATAGAGAAAATATATGCACAAAAATTATTATAATTCAACCTATAGATAGAGTACCATGGTAATTAAGAGGAAAGGAGATGACTTCTAATTGATCAGTGATATATGAGGACTGAAGCAGGGAAGAATGAAATGTCAGGAATATGGAAGAATTTGCTATTGTTCTATAATTTTTTCATTTCTGTGTTTTATTTTCTCAACCAAGTTACCAAGTTCATTCTGGTCAGGGACTCATAGATCGCAAAACAAAAAACAAAAAACAAAACAAAACAAAATTTCAACACCACTTGCTCTAGAGTAGGATTACAACTAAACTCCTACAGGTTTGCCAGCAAATATGTAGAATATACTCTTTCCAATGACCTCATGGGAATTTCTGTCAACTTGGCACCTCATATGGAATAGTATCAAAGCTCTTACTTCTGGGGTGCTGGCTGGCTCAGTGGGTAGAGTATGTAACTCTTATCTCAGGTTTATGAGTTCAAGCCCCACATTGGATGTAAAGTTTACTGGGAAAAAAAGTAGAAGAAGAAGAAGAAGAAGAAGAAGAAGGAGGAGGAGGAGGAGGAGGAGGAGAAGGAGGAGAAGGAGAAGAGGAAGAAGAAGAAGAAGCTTACTTCTGATTTCCAGAGCAGGTTTACAAAGTACACAGAGCTACTTACAGTTGATATCTTGAGGCCATGAAAAGAAGTGGCAAGTAATTAAGCCAAAGTTATGCAACCTGTGAGATCAAAGACCCACCACAAAGCTAGGACAGGACAATCTTCATGTACCAAATATTTGTTGCGGATCTGCTGAATGCTAGGTCTTGATCTAGGCACTACAGAAACAGAGACAGAAGAACACATTATCCTTAGTGTCAAGGACATGACAGTCTAATGCAGAGATAAGTGAACTACAGCCCATATTCCATACTCCGTTCACTGCCTGTTTTTGCAATAAAGTTTTATTGTAACAGTCACACATTCATTTTCATATTATTGATGAATGCTTTCAAGCTACAACAGAGCTAGATAGTTGCAAAAACAAGCCATATAGCCTTCAAAACTATATATATATATATTACAATTTTTCTAAACTATTTGAAATAAGTTGCAGACATCATTCCCCTTAACCCCTAAAAGCTTCAGTATATATTTTCTAACAAGGGAATTCACTCACATAACCATAATAAAATGATCAAAATCAGGACATTTAACCTTGAACAATATTATTTAAATTGAAATTTTACCAGTTGTTCTTATGTTCTTATTTCATTTATATAAAAAAAAAAATCTGGTGCAGAATCCAGTCTGGATTACACTTTACATTTAGTGTTTATGTCTCTTTTGTCTCTTCTTTACCCTAAAATAATTCATTAGTCAGGGAGCCTGGGTGGCTCAGTCAGTTAAGTGTCCAACTTCAGCTCAGGTCATGATCTCACAGGTTGTGGGTCTGAGCCCCGCATCAGGCTTTGTGCTGACAGCTCAGAGCCTGGAGCCGGCTACAGATTCTATGTCTCCATCTCTCTCTGCCCCTCTCCTACTCTCTCTCTCTCTCTCTCTCTCTCTCTCTCTCAAAAGTAAATAAATATTAAAGTTTTTTAAATAAGTCATTAGTTTTTCATAATATTGATATTTTTTTAAGAGTATATAGACCAGTTATACATCCTCACTTTCGGTTCATCTAATGATTAGGTTCAGGGTATGCATTTTTGGCAGGAATACTATGAATGTGATCCTGTGTTCTTACCAGTATTTCACATCACAAGGCACATGATGTTGACTTTTCCTACTATTTATGATGTTAACTTTTTAAATGTTTATTTATTTTTGAGAGATAGAGCACAAACTAGAGAGAAGAGAGAGACAGAGGGAGACACAGAATCTGAAGCAGGCTCTGGGCTCTGAGCTGTCAACACAGAGCCCAATGCAGGGCTCGAACCCAAAAACTGTGAGATCATGACTGAGCCAAGGTCAGACACTTAACTGACTGAGCCACCCAGACACCCTGATAATGTTAACTTTGCTCAGTTAAGGTGACATTTGCCAAGTTTCTTCATTATAAACATATTAGTTTTCTTTCTGTAATTAGTAATTTGTGATTAGAAACTTTGAGACCATGTAGATATCCTATTCTTTATCAATGGGATAGTTTCAGTACCCATTGTTGATTCATACCTGAATCAGTTGTCACCTAATAATAGATTTTTTACTTCCCATTGGAGAGGAATAGTCAAAAAGGCAATGGGCAGACTCCTTAAACTCATAGTATCATCTGCCCCTGACAGACAGTTGAACTAAAAACTTCAGGTACCTTTTAGACCAAAAATGAGAATTAAGTTGGAGACTTAAAAGGAAGCAGATATGTCAAATGTATTAGAACCTGCTGCTATTATAGCTATCACAGCCATTAATGAGAAGAGGCCCGCATACTAGTTTAGAATGATTCATTAAATAGTTAAGCTCTACCTGAAAGGAAAACTTACGTATATATCCCTGACTTGTGGATTTCTCAGGCAAATCAAAGAAAACAGAAAGAAATATTAGGACCAAACATTTAACTTAAGATGCTTTTTGTCTTAAACTTTATCAAAAACAAAGTGACACAGTTATAGGATCAGCATGAATTTAACTCAGATTGAGAAGGGGCTTATCCATGGTTTGTGCTCAGAAAGAAAAGGAGGATGTTGTAGGTGAGGGAAAATCTTTTCTTCTACCCATCTTAGTTTTCCTAGCTATGGTCCTACAAATTAGACTGATCAAAAACAGAATAAGAGAAAAACAAGGTTATTAACATGTGCATTGTGCATATACACAGGGGAGTACTCAGTGATGGGTAAACCCCAAATGATTGGTTGGAACTTGAGTTTAAATACCACCCAAGAAAAAGGAGTTTGGGACATTTGAGAAGGGGAGGCCAGTTATGTGAAAGTGACTAAGAAAAGTATGGTACACAGGGATTGTTGGATGAGATTTGTTATGCAGATTAAAATTGGTGCCTTCTCGAATGGCCAGTTGTTAAAGGTCCTCCTCTTACTGGTAGGAGAGATTGAGGACATCTCTAGAAATAAACATTTCCTTTATATAGCATGGTATGTTAACCAACTGGAATTAAAATAAAAACTTAAAAAAAAAAGAATTTCCTTTATAAATGTAATTTCCTTTACAATAATAAAACTTGTGTCCTGTTTTTAGGGCTTTTCCTGCATCTGCTAGTTTTCAATGGCCTTCAAAATAATCCATATGCCAAAGAGGTGTATTTTGTGGTGGCATATTTGGATACTCCTCAATATTTATAAGGGACTAGGAATTCTACTGGTTCCTGCAGTAGTGGGAAGAGAATCCATCTCAAGCTGCCAGAACCTAGTTTTGCAAATAGAGTTCAATGTTCTTTACTCTTTCCCTCCATGAGATGGGTAGCAAAGAACATGCCTACAAGGCTTCTTCAGGTCATACCCAGTATTTTAGGCAAAGCATGATGCTGGAAAACTATAAAGGATTGACACAAATGAGATGACCTTGAGAAATTTTAGGGATAAATATTCAATTTTTTTCAATTTGTTTTTATTGTGGTAAAATACATATGATGTAAAATTTGCCATCTTGATAATTATTAAATGTACAGTTCAATGGTATTAGATACATTCAAAATGTTTGTTGTGCAGCCATCACCATTATCTATCTCTATAACTTTTTATTTTGTAAACCTGAAACTCTATACTCATTAAAAACAAAAACAAACAAACAAAAACAAACAAACAAAAACAAAACTCTTCATTCGCCCCTTCCCCTAGCCGCTGGAAATCACCATTCTACTTTCTGTACAATGGTTTTGACTACTCTAAGTATTTTATGTAAGTGAAATCATATTGTACTGTCTTTTTGTGACTGGCCTATTTTATTTAGTATAATGTACTCAAAGTAAATCCATGTTGTAGCATGTGTCAAAATCTCCTTACTTTTTAAGGCTGAATAATATTTCATTGTATATGTGTACAACATTTTGCTTATCCATTCATCAGTTGATGGACACATGGGTTGCTTCCACATTTTAGCTATTGTGAATAATGTTGCATCATACCTGGGTATACAAATATCTCTGAGATTCTGCTTCCAATTCTTTTGGATATATACATAGAAGTAGAATTGCTGGATCATATAGTAATTCTATTTTTAACTTTTTGAGAAGCCATCATACTGTTTGCACAGAAGTTGTCCCATTTTAGACTTCTACCAATAATGTACCAGGGTTCTAATTTCTTCAAATCTTAACAGCCATCATAATGAATATGAGATAGGATTTCATTATAGTTTTGATTTGCATTTACCTAATGATTGATTATGTTGAGCATCTTTTCATATGCTTATTGTCCATTTGTAATCTTTCTTGGAGAGATGTCTATTCAAATTCTTCACTCATTTTTGCATTGCATTGTTTGGTTTGCTATTTAGTGAGTTTCAGGAGTTCTCAATGTCGTCTGGATATTAATCCTTTATCAGATACGATTGCTAAATATTTTCTCCCATTCTGTGTGTTGCCTTTTTACTCTGTTAATATTGTCTTTTGATGCATTATTTTTTAAAATTTCACAAATTTCAATTTGTCTTTTTTTTTTATGTTTTGTGATCTTGGTGTCATATCCAAGAAATCATTGCCAAATCTAATACTGTGAAGCTTTTGCCCTGTTTTCTTCTGAAAGTTTTTTAGTTTTCAGTTTTACATTTAGATCTTTGATCCATTTTCAATTACATTTTGTATATGGTTGGGTAAGGGTCCAACTTCATTCTTTTGCATACGGATATCCAGTTTTACCAACACCATTTGTTGGAAAGATTGTCCTTCCGTTGAATGGTCTTGGTACCCTTGTCAAGAATCAGTGAACCATATATAAGAAGATTTATTTCTGGGCTATCAATTCCATTTCATTGATAATTATGTCTGTCTTTATGCCAGTACCATGTTGCTTGGATTACTGTTGCTTTATAATAAGTGTTGAAGTCAAGAAATGTGAGTCCTCTAACTTTGTTCTCCTTTTTCAAGATTGTTTTGGCTACTTGGGATCCCTTGAGATTTGATATGAATTTTAGGATGGGTTTTTCTATTTCTGCAAAAAACATTGCTAGGATATTGATAGGGATTGCATTGAATCTGTAGATTTCTTTGGGTGGTATTTACATCTTAACAAAATAAGTCCTCCAATCCATGAACATGGGATGTGTTTCCATTTATTTATGTCTCCTTAATTTCTTTCGGCAATATTTTATAGTTGTCACTGTACAAATCTTTCATGTTCTTGGTTGATTCCTAAGTGTTTTATTCTTTTTGGTGTTATTATAAATGAAATTGCTTGCATAATTTCCTTTTCAGATTGTTCATTGTTAATGTATAGAAATGCATCTTATTTTTATGTGTTGACATTGTATCCTGCTACTTTGTAGAATTTATTAGTTCTAACGGGTTTTTTTGTAGAATCTTTAGAGTTTTCCACATATATGATCATATCATCTGCAAACAGAGATAATTTTACTTCTTCCTTTTCAATTTGGGTGCCTTGTATTACTTTTTCTTGCCTAATTTCTCTAGTTAAAACTTTTGATGCAATTAACTCAAAGTTTTAAAGAAGTTTCATAACTTCATAAATTCTTCATTGCTTATTAAAAGGCTTAGGTTGTTTTGTTTTGTTTTGTTTTGTTTTGTTTTGGTTTGGTTTTTCAGACCTTGTAATTAGTCAAGCACTCTTAAGAGTTGGAGGCAGTGCTAGGGAGTAAAAAAAGTAAAGTATTTCAGATATCATTCAGAGCCATCAATCAAAGGACACCCTCACATGTGCTCGGGAGAGCTCAAATAAGCAAGAGTTTTCTGCATTGATCTTTTTTACTAAACCCATAAAGTCAACTCGTAATCCAGTATAAAGGAGTATTATATTTAAAAACAATTTGTAGAATGAGAATTAACAATCATAGAGTGCATAATCTATGAGTTAGCACTATATATCTTTAGAAGAATCATGTATGGTTTTATTTACAAAAGAGAAAACTAAAGTTCAAAAAGATTGAGTGACTTATAAGTTACAGGGCTAAGATAAAAGCCCAGTTCTGAATCTAGAATCCTTTTCACAGTGCTACAGTGCTTATGTATTACTCTTATACTAGCAGGTATTTGTTTGAGAACAACCAAGAAAAGGAAATGACTGAGGTCAAAATAATTTATAAAGTGAATTTAAAATGCTTTTTGTACAACTTTTAAATTTGAGTTTTGGTTGTAAGAACTTTCAGTTCACGAAAAGAAATTGTTCCATACACCACTGCAATAGTACTAATAGCTATTAAATACTAATAGTTATGTCTAGTTATTATTGCTGTAGAACACCCAGTAGCTTCTCTACAGTAAAGGCATTTAACAGGGATGGAATTCATCAAACTCAGAGTAACTACACAGATATAAAAACTAAAGAATGCAAAAATTAAAATAAGACGTGCTACAGTAATGGGTTTGTGTATGATTTCACTTTCTTTTAACAAATAAAAATCACTGCCATGGGCCACAGGCAGCCGATCAGGCAAGTCAGGGTGGCCTTGTGGCCCTGGAAGGGGGCCCTTCTCCCTCAGCTCTGGGAGCCTTCCCTGGCCCCAGCTGTCAGCTCCCCACCCCTCCCACCCACCCACCCCCCCCCGCGCCCCCCCACCCCCCACCGAGCCCAAGGTGGAGTGCAGGGATGGGGCACCAAGCTGGGTCTCAGGATTCTGACCTTCAAGAAAATCCTTCCATGATTGGACAGGACCCCTGGGGTAAACATTGCAAACCTTCAACCTGTTCACTATTAAGTCTTCAAAAATGAATCACCGTTGGAACAAAAGCTAAGAGAATTAAGACAAGAAACACAAGAATGGAACCAAGAGTTCTGGGAAAACCAGAATTTGACATTTCGTAAGGAAACAGAAGAATTTATGTGCTCAAGACTGAAAGTTAAAGGCCTGGAACTGAGAGCCAGATCAGGTCAAAATGCAACATTTGACCAGAAAAAATGGCTGACTTTTACAAGGAATTTTTAAGTAAAAATTTTCAGAAGCACATGTATTATAACAGTGGAGCAGCCGTCACTGTGTGCCTCTGCCAGATACAGGAGGAGGTGCTGAGTTGTACAGCACCTGTGAGGTATTCTTACCAAAAAAATGGAGTGAAATCTAGTGAGACCTCCAAACTCAATACCAGTTCACAGGAAAAAGACTGGTAGGAGTATAATTTTGCTATCACCTTCTTCATGGGAAAAGTGGCCCTGGAGAGGGTTTGGAACAAGGTTACACCAAACAAAAGAAGACCAGCACTTAGAAGCCTATCCTGAACCACCCACTGGTGTCCCAAGTTTCCAGGAGAAGCAGCTATTTTGGGAGTTCATTTTACAAGGGCTCTAAAAACCTGTTAGGGAACTGAGTCCTACACCTTTTCTATGGGGGCCCCTTGGCTTATGTCAGCACAGGGTGGACTGGAAGAGGAGTCCTGGTAAGCAGGGGGCCATGTGACTCTGTCCCCACTGTGGATTCCAAGCTGGTCCTGGGTCACAGACATAATATCAAATAAAACCCAAGCACTGTGTAAAAATAAATAAGTAAATAAATAAAAGTAATTTGTCGCTATTATCATGGTTATTTTTAATAAATAAACATCAGGGAGAAAAATACTTCTATGGAATTTGCTTGTGAATTGCTCTTCTAGCCTCATTAAAAAAATTATTTTCCTAAGCCTCGGAACTAATTGAATTCTGAATAAACTTACTCCATTACTTAGAATTAATTTTTTGGACTCTTTTTACAATGCAAATCTTTTGGTCTATGCTGAATCAGTAAATTCTGTTTCCCAGGCAACTTTGTGTAAATCAAAGCTGAAGGTCAGACCAAAATTAATGCATTACATTAAAGTAAAATAGGATTGCTTTGCATTTCAATTGACGCTATTTGGTTTTGTGTGTTTAAATGTCCCTACTACCACTGTTTAATTTTAGGTAGCTTGAATCTCTTGTACATTTTATGTATAAAACATTTTATGAAAGAAAAATTACATTTTAAAAATTAAACAGGAGTGAAACACAAGAATTAATCCAATGATAAATTTTCATCTTCATTAGTAATGAAAGACATTGAAATCCAATTAACAATGAAATGATTTTGCTCACCTATCAGGTAAGCAGATTTAGAAAATAATGCTCAGTACCAGTAACAGTACAGAGAAATGTTTCCTATTTTGGCTCCACATCTCTACGGCCTCCTAATTCAGGTCCTCATTATCTCCTGCTGGAATAATCTCAGTAATTCCCTTCTAAATTGTCTGCCTGATCCCAGTCTTGGATTTCTTAAGTCCAGGCTCCACACTGCAGCTTGATAAATCTGTTTAAAATATAATTCTAACCATATCATTGCATGTGTTTCTCAGCCTCTCAGTTTCCAGGGTGGAATAGTTAATGACGTACAGCATCTGTAGAGAAATTGCTAAATGTGTGGTTGCAGTTCAATTTTGCCATGGTTAGTACAGACAATAAAAAACTCACTAAATCTAAGATTTGTTCCTCTGATACCCACAGGAAGCCAAATTAGAATTATAATGTTTGCATAGTAAGCCTGGAATTAGAATAGGGACCTGAGTTGTACAATTCAAATGGTTAAAGGAAACAAGTTTAAAAAGCTTGGAGCTTTCACCTCCCTAGCCATTTTCATCAGTAGGAGATTCTCTGCCTGGACAGTGCTTCATAGGGATATGTGCAACTTTTCATTTTGGGGTTCCATATCTTGTACTCCAAAAAGAACTTCCCTTTCTATTTTTGTAGGGGAGGAAAAACTTTTTCTCTACCCTCTTAGGGTCTCCAACTGGGCCTGACATAAACTGACAGAAGACAGATTAACAGAGAAAAGCATACAAAATTTCATGCATATTTTCATATGTACATGGTACTTAGTCTTCATTGGAAAATTAAAACACAAAAAGCTGTTAAGCCTGGGTGCTTACATACCAGGTTGATTGAACAAAGTACAGTAAAACCTTGGTTTGTGAGCATAATTCATTCCAGAAGCATGATTGTAATCCAAAGCACATATAGATCAAAGCCAATGTCAAGAGCCATTGGCTCAGCTGTGGTCATGTGATGCTCAGCATCACATACTACTTGTATTATAAGACATTGCTTATTTTCAAGTTAAAATTTATTAGAAATGTTTCCTTGTCTTATGGAACACTCACAGAACAAGTTACTTGTAATCCAAGGTTTTATTGTATAGTAATTATGGAAAACTATCTAAAATATATGGGGAAACTAAAGGAAGATGAGGGTTATTTCAACAAGATTTGTTTGTACAGATTCTTCTCAGCCTTGAGCTCCCTCTCTGGAGATGAGAATTTTCTTTCCCTCCAGGTGCAGGAAAGGGCTTCTTTTGCATGGGAGTTTTCTCTCTTGTTTTCAGGGAGAGAAGGAAAGGTCATAGCGCCTTTCTTGCACCTATTGTTTTTCAAGTAACTTTAGCTCAAAATAGTCAATATACCAAGTCAGCATATGTTGGGATGGCATGTTCTGAAAACCTTCATTTACATTATCTCTCTAAAAAAGGTATAATACCACTGCTTAGGGTTTTATTTATTAAAGTTTAATCACTTCCCAGACTTGCTCCTCAAGATTATTTTGATTAGGGTTAGAGGTATTCCCAAACCCTTTAGTCCTAGAGTTCTATACAGTCCCCAGGTTTTTTACTACGAAGTCACTAATTTAAGCAAATGTTTGAGTACCTATTCTATGCCAAGCACTTTTTGATGTTCTGGAAATAACCTATGACCTAGACAGACACTATTTCTGTTTTTTGAAAAATGCTATAAAAGTAGTTTTCCCAGGGAGCAATCTTACTTTTTCTTATTGTTAAGTTCTTGGGTAGCCTCTCACCGTTGTCACTATTCCCAAAAATAGATCATTGGGAAGTTTATTAAAACTTTAAATAATCATTTAATATAATAAATAATAACTTCCCAATTATCTATCATATATTGGCTTTTCTTAAAATATAGCAGTGAGGATGATCCTAACTTTTCTATTCCTCTTAAATTTAACAGTAGATAACTTTAGATAACATGTGTAGAATAAGCATTGCCGTTAATTCATGTTAAAGAGTTTGAATTAGGGGCATAGAATTTGAAAGTTGTCATTAAATTATTTGCTACATTCACATACTTCTCTCATTCTTCCCTCACCTGACAGTGTTGAACTTTCACCTGAGCCCTGTGTTTTGAGCAGCGATGGTTAAGAAATCCTTGTACCCTTTTGTGTTCCAGGAAATGACTGTCCTCAAAGCACAAACTTGGCCTCACATATTCCAAGATGACTTCATCCTTCCTCATAACTCCCATATTGCAGATGATTAATTTGTTTACCTACCATTATAAAGCCCCAGACTCCCCCTTTTTCTTTGAGATATTTGTCATTAATAAATTTTCTCTCTAATGCAATCATTCATATGCAATCGTCTCTTGAACTGTCCAGTAAAATTTGTCTTTTACACACCAAATCATAATGCTCAGTGCTACCTTAACACAAACTTCACTGGGTTTTTATGAGAATTAAATGATTTAGTATTTGTGTAACATTTTAAATGATGTCAGAAATCTCGTATGTGTTCAACAATGTATTATCTGTATTACCTGTATTATCTGTATTACCTGTATTATCTATTATTAGCATCATTATTTAATTGATGTTAATTCCTAATCAATATTAGCAAAAAACTATTTTTCAAATTGTTAAAGAAAAATGATTCATGATACTTGTTTAAGGTAGTAAGGCAGACCTAATTCCAAGTGGACCATTGCAGTGTTATAGGGATAATGCAGTGGGTCTCACAGTAGGGGAGAGAGATTGGACTCAACTCCCAATATAGCATGGGCAACTGGGATGGGGGTCATTACTAAGAGGAAACATTAGGGGTAAGAGGGGGTGGGATGGGATTCTGGCTAAACTGACCCAATAGGGTTCTCGCCTGAAGGCAGGCCACGATGTTCAGACATCGTGGGGGAATGGTGGCAGATGAGGAGCCCAATTAGATATTGAGGGTGATCAGATATGGAAGATGGGAGATTTTAGTTACAGCAACTTATCAAGACTCTTAATTAAAGTGAACAATGCTGAGAGGGTCACTGGAGTCCAAAAGTCAAGCCTAGTTGAAAAAGAGTTCAAGTGAACTCAAGTAGAGTTTGATCAAGGAAAAAAATCTTTGGCATCAGGAAAGGTGTCTGGAAAAAATCCCATCTATATATTGTATTTCTGTGCGGCAATCTGACCTAAAGTTCCCAGAAGAAGAGCAGGAAAATGTCAAGAGGGGAGGTACAGGGGAAATATCAAAACTGAGAAAAGAAGTGGTATTCTCCTAGATTCCCAATCCTACTTCTAGACAACAGAGTGAGCAATTTCCTTCCAATCTCATCATTTGAAATGTGTATCCTCAGACCAAATCCCCTACCCCTACTTCATAGCATCACAGCTCTCATCTAGCAGAGACCTCTTCCTTCTTCAGTGCCTCCAGCCTAGAACTGTCCATCCTTCCTCTATACCAATATCCTTGACATTCTAAGGTAATTTAACAGCTCCAGTTCCTTTAGTTCATATTTCTTTTTTTCCTTGACTCTATAGACCTCTCATCTCCACTCTATCAGCCAGGCATTTACAGAAACTTTACTTTGATCTTCTCATCACAAGAAATCTGAGAATCTGAGAACCCTCAGATTCTTTAAATCAGAAATCCCTCTCTTGTAACAGAATTTCTTTTTTGAATGTCACATTTACATTTGCATGTTATAGAGGCTAACTTACTTTGTACCTTCATTATGACTTTCAGTTACCTAACCATTCTGTCTTTCTCAAGTTAAAAAGGACCTCCTTGCTTCCCAAGACTCTCTTCAAACTCAATGTGTTCAGGGATATGTTCAGCTTTAGGGAAGAGAAAGTACAACTAAAAGTGGCTGGAATCCGAATTCTTTCAGAGTTGCAAATGTTTAAAAGTAAGCTGAGTGTGGTCATTTAATCTTTGGAGTGGGCAAAGATGTGAAAGATTATCTCCTAAGCAGCTTTGCCCATCTACCTTCATGTAGCAGCATATGAATATGTTCATTTCTTTGTGTGCCAAGACATGGAAATGGATGGGAAGGACTGGCTTAAAGGAATAGAGGTTTACTGTCTTCACCTGACATGAATGTTGGGAGAGGCAGTTCCAGAGTGGTGCCGTGGTTCCACAATGCCATTGGACACCCAGGCTCTTTCTACTTTCTTGGTCTACCATCCTTATCATACTATCATTTGTCTTCTTAATTGTTGCCTCACAGTACCACATGGCATCAGTTCCTCCAGGCCTCAAAACCACAAACCAGGAAAAATAAAATAAAGAAGAAGAAGAAGAAGAAGAAGAAGAAGAAGAAGAAGAAGAAGGGGAAGAAGAAGGAGAGGGAGAGGGAGAGGGAGAGGGAGAGGGAGAGGGAGAGGGAGAGGAAGTGGAAGAGGAAGAGGAAGAGGAAGAAGAAGAAGAAGAAGAAGAAGAAGAAGAAGAAGAAGAAGAAGAAAAGAAAAGAAAAGAAAAGAAAAGAAAAGAAAAGAAAAGAAAAGGGGGGGTGGGTAGTGACACCAGATCACATCTTATACCTCATTGGCCAGAACCAAGTCACATGGACACTTTAGTGTCAATAGAGTCTGAGGAATGGAATTTTTAGGTTTTACAGCTGCTGTAATAGAGTCAAATAAGAAAAAGGGCGGGGGGGGGGGAGGATGGTGGAATGGGTGTTATGTGAGCCCATCAATCTATAATATCTGACACACCAAGTTTCTAGGGTAATTCTATTTTTAATTTTTTGAGAAACCTCCATACTGACACAGCAAGTTTCTAAGATGACAATATTTAATATAACCATCTCTAGCGGAAGTTTAATACTCTAGACGTATGGTATCTCACCCAAACCTGAATCTTCCCCAGTGTCTACTTCTAGCCTCTTATTGAACATCAGAATGATGCTGAAGGAAGAATGAGGCTAATACAATTATTCTCACTCTCCAGTTGAAATCTGACCCTTGTTGTAGCTCCAATTTTCAAACACAATCCTAGTTGTGGTTATTGTGGGCTTTCTTTTAAAATGGCCATCCCTGGGGCGCCTGGGTGGCGCAGTCGGTTAAGCGTCCGACTTCAGCCAGGTCACGATCTTGCGGTCCGTGAGTTCGAGCCCCGTGTCGGGCTCTGGGCTGATGGCTCAGAGCCTGGAGCCTGTTTCCGATTCTGTGTCTCCCTCTCTCTCTGCCCCTCGCCCGTTCATGCTCTGTCTCTCTCTGTCCCAAAAATAAATAAACGTTGAAAAAAAAAAATTTTTTTTAATAAATAAATAAATAAATAAAATAAAATGGCCATCCCTTTTCTTCATGAGATTGAAAATAATACCAAATCTGTCTTGTGTCATATCTCATGTCATATATAGGTCAAAATTCCTTTGATGCTATTAATATGAATAGCAAAAGCAGAAAGAGGAGTGGGGCCAGGTCAGGAACCCAGCCAAGTGACAAAAACATCCAGACTGAAGAGAGGGCTAGTGTGAAAATTTAATCTGAAAGGAAGTGATCAAGATTGTAGCTGTTATTTGGCAACAAGGTAAAGAGGCAGGGCAAGAAGTCAGGAGGGCTTGCACTACACCCAAATAAAGCTATGAGGACTGCATTATCCTCTAACCTTGTCTCTTTTGAAGGCTTCTGGCCCTGCCCCCAAGAATATGCCACATCACTCTGAACTCACCATAGGGCAGATTAATTCAGCTAAATACCTTCGCTATAGTTTCTCCTAAATTTCTATTTCTTTCCTTGGCATTTCACTTTATTTCAGTCCTACATTTCTAACTACTCACAGAATAACCCTACTCAGTTGTGTACAATGTGCACAAGAACATTATAGTGATATCTGAAGCAAAATGGAAAATAAAGTCACCTGCACTACTACCCATCCCAGTGGGTTAAATTCCAATTTGTAGGATATAAGCTGTGAAAAGCTTCTTGGATGGATTACCAGGAGGAAGAAAGGTGTAGGGCAACTAAGCTCCACAGAATCTTGACACCTTGGTTTAGATGACTAGGAGCTGAAAAAAAATTGCCATTTCAAAGCTGCCAATAGTTTTTTGTTTCAGAAAAACATGATGACATATTTGGGAGAAACAATCCCTTTGTCCTGATTAAACCTATTGAATTTTTTGTTATGTAAATACAGAGCAAAGACTACAGTTTAAAAAAAAAAGAAAAGAAGGGTTTTGTTTAATTATGCAAAAGATTGTTCAGTTGGTAGAGAAGAGTTGAATTTCCAGATTTGATTCCCTTGAGTGAATGTCTCCCCTGAGATTAAGACTCCTTTATACCTGAAAAGGGTTGCTTTTTCTTGGGAGATGTGAGTTGAGGACATTATTGGTAGAAGATAAGGACCTGGGGGCCAGAGGTTGAAGGAACTCTTTATATAAGACACATTGTGAGCCCTGGGCAGGAACAGCAGTTTTCAGCTCCAGATGGTGAAATGTGATACAGAGTTGAGGAGGCAGCCTCCTCTGCCCAGAATCTTTCATCAACTAACACCCCGAGGAATGTCAGCTTTTAGAATCTCAGACCTGGAAACAGCATTCAATGTTTCCTGGTCTCTCTTTGTCTCTCTCTCTGTCTCTCTCTCTGTCTCCTTCTCTGTCTCTCTCTCTCTCCCCTCTCTCTCTGCATCTCTAACTCTGCTATCCCTCCAGTGGTTTCATTATCTCTTACGGCAAACAGCCATTCTCCATAAGACAAGAAATAAGACCAATGGCATCTGTTTTCACAGACTTTCACAGACTTTCAAAGACTTCTAACTTTAAACTCTTGTTTAAAAGCAAGGCCTTCTTCCTTCCTTGCTATCTCTATCTAGAACAATCCTGATCATGATAATGTGACTCGGATCATATGACTTACCTCACAGAGTGAGAAGTATTCAGACTGACCTGGTTTTAACCACACACCTAGAGATAGAAGCTTTATCACTAGAAGAAGTCAGTGATCTGACTGGTGTACTTGGCAGCTATAAACAGTAGCTACCTCTTGCATTTTGTGAAAAGTTGAGTAAGATTTATTTCCCAACTCTGGGCATATATCCACTGTTTCAGAGCCCCATCTGTACTGCCTTGTATTCTCAGGCAAGCCCTTAAGGAAAGAGAGAACAGACATGTTGTCCAAATGCTGGAACACTAGCCCGAAGAATGGGACCCAAATATTTGTGAATGAAAAAATGAACGAAAATTCTGAATGCATTATTTCTTAGACCTTTCCTACTACCCACTTTGTTCACCTTACTTCTTTCCTTCATGTAATCAGGATCAGGGAATATAGGTAAGAAGAGTGGTCTTATCTGCCCTGACTCTTAACTGGATATTAGGGGAAGTGGTTTCAGGGATACAATCTGTCTTCAACAACGTAAACTTGAACCATTTAATCTTCATAAGTCTGTGAAGTAGGAATATCCAAGATTTTGGATCTTTAAACATGTAAATCAGTCAGCATGAGTGTGATAAATTTAAACTGCTATAGGATCAGAATAGATATTAATATTTATCATTATTATATTTATTGAGAAATAAATTTTCTCATAATTTTATTTAGAAAAATCAAGGAAATTAATTTTTAAAAAGAGGGGAAACAGTTTGACACCCTAACAGTAATATAACTGTACTCATTAAAGAATTATTTACAGCAGATTCCTAATTATCATTCAGGACAATAACAATTATGCATTATCATTAATTATGTATCAAATTTACTGGAGTGCCTGGGTGGCTCAGTGGGTTAAACATCTGCCTCTTGGTTTCAACTCAGGTCATGAACTCACAGTTTGTGAGTTTGAGCCTCACATCGGGCTCTGTGCTGACAGCGTGGAGCCTGCTTGGGATTGTCTCCCTCTCTCTCTGCCCCTCACCTACTCTCTCTCTCTCTCTCTCTCAATAAATAAATAAATAAACTTTAAAAATTATGTATCAAATTTACTTTGCAAATTTTTCCAGTTTTATTGAGATGTAATTGATATATACTATTGTATTAAAGGTGTACAATATAATGATTTGCTGTATGTATATACAGTTGACCCTTGAACAAGACGAATTTGAACTATAGGACAGATTTTTTTTGACAAATGACAGTACAGTACTGTAAATGTATTTTCTCTTTCTTAGGATTTTCTTAATGAAATTTTCTTTTTTTCTAGCTTTCTTTATTACAAGAATACAGTATATAATACTTATACAAAATATGTGTTAATGAACTGTTTATGCTATCAGTAAGGCTTCCAATCAACAATAGGCTATGTGTAGCTAAGCTTGGGAGAGTAAAAAGTTATATGCAGATTTTCAACTATGCAAGGGTTGGGGCACCACATTGTTCAAGGCTGAACAGTATTGCAAAATGATCACAACAATTGTTTAGTTAACATCCATCACCTTACACAGTTACTAGTCTTTTTTCTTGTGATGAGAACTTTTAAGATCTACTACTCTCATAGCAACTTTCAACTTTCAACTTTCAAATATACAACACAATATTGTTAACTATAATCACCATGCTGTACATTACTTCCCCAAGATTTACTCATCTTATAACTGGAAGCTTATACCTTTTGATCACCTTCATCCACTTTCCCCACCCCTCAAGGAGGTATTGGCCTCTAATTTTCCTTTCTTGTGGTGTCTTTGTCTGGTTTTTGTCCTTGTCCTTTTCTGCTATCCATAATGCTAGCCTCATAAAATGAGCTCAGAAGTGTTTCCTCTTCCTCTGTTTTTTGAAAGAGTTTGATAAGGACTGATATTAATTCTTCTTTCAGTGTTTGGTAGAACTCATCAGTGAAGCCATCTGGTCTTTTTTGGAAGGTGTTTGATTACTGATTCAGTCTTCCTACTAGTAATTGGCCCATTCAGATTTTCTATTTCTTCATGGTTCAGTTCTAGCAGGTTCCATGTTCCTAGGAATTTATCCATTTCTTCCATGCTATCCAACTTGTTGGTATACCATTGTTCATAGTATTCTCATGTC
Organism: Acinonyx jubatus; assembly: GCF_027475565.1. Classification (NCBI taxonomy): domain Eukaryota; kingdom Metazoa; phylum Chordata; class Mammalia; order Carnivora; family Felidae; genus Acinonyx; species Acinonyx jubatus. The sequence goes on along the minus strand of NC_069382.1, from coordinate 120,836,659 downwards.
CATTTCATTAAGAACTATTTCTGGAGTTTTATCTTGTTCTTTTGTTTGCAACACATTCCTCTTTTTCTTCATTGACTCTGTGTTGACATCTGTGGATTACATAAAACAGCCACCTCTCCCAGTCTTCATGGAATACTCTTATGTAAATGATGAACATATTCGTTCAGCTCACCCTGAGCTCTTGGTTGTCTCTCAAACTGCTATGATTGCATAATCCACCTTCTTTTTTTTTTAACGGCTCCTAGTAGCTGAAGATGTACCAAGATCTGTTGGTGTCCCAAAGGGGAGGATCTCAGTCAGCACCTAGACTCTGGCTGTTTGGATGCCAAACCCAAGATGAGGTGTCACCATCTTGGACTGGACCGTTTTGCAAATTCTATGTGTTTCTGATGCTTAGTTTTGAAATCTTGGTTGTCAGCATTTGTTGTTAATATTGCATGGTCATCTGCCCATGTATAAAAAAACAAAAACAAAAACAAAGAAAGCATTGATCAGTATCTCATCATGAATACCTAACTGTTCTCTAATGTTCCATGTATTTGTATTACCTTGGAAATTTCTTAAGATATCTTACATCTGTGATTTTTTAAAGTATCCAAATAGGCCTCTTTCTGGGAAAACCTGGGAGATGGGTATTTTTGTTTGCTCCCTGTGCTGGGCCCTTGGAGGAGAGCCAGTTACAAACTTTTTCTTTGATTGCTACAATCCTGTGGGTACCCACTAATATAAGTCCCACTGGCCACCAGAGCCAGGTGATAAAGGGATGTGTCCCCTAGGTGGCATCCACAAAAACCAGGGTGCCAGATGTGTGCATAAGCTTCTTCTAGGTGGACAACGGTCCCGTGGAACAAGCAAGAGGGATGTAGTGATAGCACCTTTAGGCCTCCTGGCCTGGGAAGAGTCATAGTCACCCCAGATGTGTGCTAACTTAGAATGCTGACCTTTAGACAACAGCTTTTAAAGTATACAAAAAGCCCTCTTTCAGGGACAGGGAAAGACTGGGAGAAAGGGATTTCTGTTTGTTTCTTCTGCAATGAACTCTAGGCAGATAGCCACTGTGAGTCTTTGTGAGGAGGCCGAGAACTATCTCTTTGTTGACTATAGCCCTATGGGTCACATGGATGCAAGCTCCACTGGCTTTCAGAGTGAGGTGTTCTGGGGGACTGTCACCCAGATGGAAGTTTGAAAATTTGGGGCACTAAATGTTGGGTCCAAACCCTTCACTCCACAGGAAGAAGCTGGCAGTTGTAAGTTCCCTCTGGATTGCATGTTGCTATGCCAGGGGTGAGGTTAACAGCCCTTCCTACCCATTTCCACATGGGTATTTTCTTCTTCACCCAATGTGTAGGAGTCACTCAAACACTTTCTGGATTTTACTGGAAGGAATTGCTTTGTGTGGAGCTATAGATTCAGTATGTCTGTGAAATGAGTGTCACCACCTTGGACTGGACCCTTTTGCAAATTTTATGTACTTATGATGCTTAGTACTGAAATCTTTGTTGTAGGCATTTGTTGTTCAGATTGCAGGGTTATCTGCCCATGTATTTGAAACAAAACCAAAGAAAGCATTGGTCAGTATCTCATCATGAGTGTCTGACTATTCTCTAATGTTCCATGTATTTGTTTTGCCTTGGAAATTTCTTAAGATGTCTTACATCTGTGATAAGGTAATCGTAGGTTGAAAATTGACACTATGACTATTGATAACTCTTGATGGAGACAAGAAAAACATTCCTTCAAACCAGTAGGTTTTATGGCTATCAGATACAACACTTTCTCTTAGAGCAAATACTTTGAAATGACCACTTCACCATCCAAAATGTAATTATTTGGTGACATAACCAACAAACAAATAATTTTGGCCAAAAAAAGGACTATATAAGCCCTATCTATAATACAGAAGAGAAATAAAATGAATTTCATTTAAAATAAAATTACACATATATTGTTATAAATGTATGAGCACAACTTTATTTACTTAATATGGCTCTCCCTTTGAAAGTCAGCTCTATGAAGGCAAAAGAATCTATTCTGTTCACTGATATATTCTCACGTGCATAAAGTGGTGCCGGACATATGGAATATGTCACAATAAATGTTGAATAAATGTGATATTTAGGAATGCTTTTGTTTACAAATAAAACAATTAACAGTAGATTAAAGCCTAAATACATTTATTGTTTATATTATAGGAAAACCTGGTTCATGCCACAGATTCTCTGCATTGTCATTATCAAGGTGCCAATGATATCTTCCCCTATTTTAGCAAGTTGGTTGCTGTAGCTGCAAACATTATGTCTTTATACAATAGAAAGCAGAAGAAATTATAACAGAAGAAGAATATCTTCTTATTTGTTTTTTTTTTTCAGGATGCTAACTGTTTCCCAAATGTCTACAGTGGACTTCTTCTGAGGTCTCATTGGCCAGAATGGCTTCACACTGTCATTTCTACATAAATTACTGGCAAAAGGGAATGAATAACATAATCAGCATATATACCAATCAAGGTTTATGCCAGGGATTGGACACAATGCCATCTAAACAAAATTGGATTTTTTTTTAACAAAGAATTAGGAGACATGATGTCTTCCTACCTGATAGTTAAATAAATATTCTTAATTGTAAATTTATGATAAATAATAAGGTTACCTTTTATAATTATAGTAAATTTACCTTTCTATAGTAAGCATTATAATAAGGTTACCTTTTTAAAAATTTTAATTCTAGTATAATTAGCCTACAGTGTTGTATTAATTTCAAATGTACAATACAGTGATTCAACAATTCTATACATTATTCAGTGCTCATCATGATAAGTGTACTCTTAATCCCCTTTACTTATTACACCCATTCCCCCACCCATCTCCCCTTTGGTAACTACCTGTTTGTTCTCTATATTTTAAGACTTCATTTTTTTGTTTCTCTTTTTTTCTTTATTCATTTGTTTTGTTTCTTAAATTTCACATACAAGTGAAATCATATGGTATTTGTCTTTTCCTGACTTGCATATTTCACTGACATCCATGTTGTTGCAAATGGCAAAATTTCAAATTTTCATTCTTTTTTGTGGCTGAGTAATATTCCATTATATATGTATACCACTTCTTCTTAATCCATTTATATATCAGTGGAAACCTGGGCTGCTTTCATATATTGACTATTGTAAATAATGCTGCAATAAACATAGGGGGCATATATCCCTTCAAATTATTGTTTTCATTTTCTTCGAGTAAATACCCCATAGTGCGATTACTGGATCATGTGGTAGTTTTCTATTTTAATTTTCTGAGAAACTTCCATACTGTCTTCCACAGTGGCTATGCCAGTTTGCATTCCTACCAACAATAAATGAGGTTCCTTTTTCTCCACATCCTTAGTAACACTTGTTACTTGAGTATTAGATTTTAGCCATTCTGACAGGTGTGAGATGATATCTCATTGTGGTTTTGATTTGCATTTCCCAGATGATGAACGATGTTGAGCATCTTTTCATGTGTCCGTTGGACATCTGTATGTCTTCTTTGGAGAAATGTCTGTTCATGTCTTCTGCCCATTTTTAAATTGGATTATTTGGGGGTTTTTTTGGTATTGAGTTGTATAAGTTCTTAATATATTTTGGATACTAACCCTTAATCAGATATGCCCTTTGCATATCTCCCATTCAGTAGAATGTCTTTTAGTTTTGTTGGTGGTTCCCTTTGCTGTGTAGAAGTTTCTATTTTGATGTAGTCCCAATAGATTGTTTTTGCTTTTGTTTCCCATGCCTCAAGATACATATCTAAAAAAAAAAATGTTCTATGGCTGAAATCGAAGAAATTACTACCTATGCTCTCTTCTAGGATCTTTATGGTTTCAGGTCTCACATTTAGATCTTTATTCAAGTTTGAGTTTACTTTTGTGTATGGTAAAAGAAAGTAGTCCAGCTTCATTCTTTTGCATGTAGCTGTCCAGTTTTCCCAACACCACATGTTGAAGAGACTATCTTTCCCATTGGATATTCTTGCCTCATTGTCAAAGTTTAATTGACCATATTAATGGGTTTACTCCTGGGCTATTTATTATGTTCCATTGATCTATATGTTTCCTTCCTTCTTTCTTTCTTTCTTTCTTTCTTTCCTTTTCTTTTTTTTTTTTTTTTTTTTTTTTTTTTTTGCCTGTACCATACTATTTTGATTACTACAGCTTTGTAATATAACTTGAAAGTCTGGGATTTTGATACCTCCAGTTCTGCTTTTCTTTTTCAAGATTGCTTTGACTATTCAGGGTTTTTTGTGGTTTCATACAAATATTAGGGTTGTTTGTTCTAGTTCTGTGAAAAATACTATTGGTATTTTGATAGTGATTGCATTAAATATGCAGGTTGCTCTGGGTAGTATAGACATTTTAACAATATTAGTTCTTCCAATTCATGAGCATGGAATGTCTTTCCATTTGTTTGTGTCGTCTTCAGTTTCTTTCATCAATTTTACAGTTTTCAGAGTATAGTTTGTTAATTTTTGTTAAGTTTATTCCTAGGTATTTTATTATTTTTGGTGTAGTTGTAAATGGAATTGTTTTCAAACTTCTCTTTTTGCTGCTTCATTATTAGTGTACAGAAATCCTATGACTTTCTGTATATTGATTTTGTATTCTATATCTTTATTGAACTCACTTATCAGTTCTAGTAGCTTTTGGTGGAGTCATTAGGGTTTTTTATATACAGTATCATGTCATCTGCAAATTAATAAGGTTACCTTTTAAATTTTAATGCAACTGAATAGGAAAAAAAAATTCCAGAATGATGGTGTATCCCTTAATGTTGCTTTTAGCTGAATGAAACAGAAACAAGACTAAAATGGATTACCAAAAAGGGTTTTTTTGTTGTTGTTTTTTGCTGCATTTTTTGTTGTTGTTGTTGTTGTTTTAGTAACAAGAATTCCCAAAACAGGCAGTCTCAAAAACTGATAAAATGGTTTCATGATGTCACCAGAAACTCAAGCTTTATTCTGCCAGACCTCATGCAACTTTCTTTCTTTCGACCATAAAATGTCTGTTGTTCTCCTAGCATGTTTGTCCTCTATGCAGGAAAAGAGGGAGAAAAAGGGAAAAACACAGAAGATGATTGCCAGGCAAGTTGGCCACCTTTCAAACAGTGTCTACTAAGTGATTTTTGCTTCTATCTTCTTGGCTAGAACTGGTTCACAGGTCCACCACTGTCTGGGGAGATAAGTATTTGCACTTGATTCAAACAAAAATTTGGATCTGTTATTAACAAATAAGGGGGAGAATGAATATTTTGCAGGCAACTACTCGTGTCTCCTATTTTGGTCACAAAATATTTTAACAATGGCTACCTTTGAGTGGTGAAATTATAGATGAGTCCTATACCTTTTGTATTGCCTGAATTGTTTTCAACATGGTGTTGTTTTCTTTTAACTGGAAAAGAAAACACAACAAAGCTATATTCATTCTGAAGGAGAAAACAGAAAGTTTGAAGTTTTGTTTTTTTTTTTTTTGCAGGCTGTACCAAAATATCCCTGACATTAAAATGTCTGTTTCAAATAATCATGTCAAAATAGTCTTAATTGCCCCTCTCATGGAGAGTCATGGCTTTGGAAGTTATTCCTCATGACCTCCATTATTTGCTACAAATAAAGCTTACTTTACATGATAAATAAAATAAAATAAAATATTAAACTAATTTAAAAACAAAATACTTTTACTGAATATATAACTTTGGTTATACTCTTTGAATCTTAGTTAACTTATCCATAAAATAAAGACACTACAGTCAACTCTCAAAGTTATTATAAATTTTAAATTAAATAATGTATACAAAATAGGGGCACCTGGGTGGCTCAGTTGGTTGAGCGTCCAACTTTGGCTCAGGTCATGATCTCGCAGTTTGTGAGTTTGAGCCCCGCATGGGGCTCTGGGCTGACAGCTTGGAGCCTGGAGCCTGCTTCAGATTCTGTGTCTCCTTCTCTCTCTCTGCCCCTCCTCGACTTGTGCTCTGTCTCTCTATGTCTATCAAAAATAAATAAAATGTAATAAAAAAACTTTAATAAAATAATTAATGTATACAAAATATATGGCATAGTTGTCACCAAATGACAGCTTTTATTTATTAGTGCTTGCATAAATGGTAGATAATATAAAATAACCCTTTTAATTAACTATATAATTTATGTATTTTACTTAGCTATATCTTTTACATTAGCTCATTTCTACCGGGCATTTACTAGGTAACAGGAACCATGCTAAGTGTCTTGCCTATATTAAATCATTTAAACCTCAAAATGACTCATGAAGTAGGTAGGATTATTATTTATTTTACAGACAAAAAAAACACCCTTCAGCTTAGAGAAGTTAAGGAAATTGTCCAGGGTTATATAGCTAGGATATGGCAAAACTAACATTTTGATCCAGGAGGTATGACCCAAAGTGTTCATCCTTAAATAGTCTACCAAAACACAAATCTAAAATGCCTCAATTTAAAAATTATAAAAACATCATTAGCCTGGTTATAAATCAATTCTTCTGAGATATTACTCATTATTTTAATTTCTGAATCTAGCAAAAAGAACTGTAGAATCAGCTGAATACATCTTGAATAATATTCAAAAATTTAAAACTTGTCATTGCAATTTTTCCTCATGATATCACCCTGGTTGAAAGTGCTGTATTGAATAATTTCTGAAAATTCTACTATAAATTCTCAGCTAAATATATCAAAATGTAAAATTTTCAAAATAATTCATGTACTGGTTTACAGTTTGGCTACATCAATCTGGAAGTCTAACAACACTGTGAAAAAGAATCAGCAATCTGTAACAAAGAGTAATAAATATAGATATTCTTTCTCAGATATTTTACTTACATAACTGATTGTATTAACTGCCAGAAAGAGTCCACTCATAAGTATGAAATTAATAAAATGAGAAGAGAATAATGGATTATTATATTTAAAAATACTAAGTGAAATCACTATACAAACAATTTACAAATTATCTTAGCTGAATCTAAAAGGACTATATTAATTAGCAAAATACATTGGTAAAAAAATTTAGACAATTTTTTAGTATTATCACTACAAGGCTAACTGCATTTACCAACACAAATAAATTAAGTTCAGTAAAAGTTAATGAGTGCCCAATATCTTCTTGCTGATTACCAGAAAAGGCAGAAGAGTCTAAGAAATGATTTTTTAAAGTGCTTATGAAGCACAGAGGTTCACAGAAGAGGAAAGGATTTTACGTGGAGCTCAGTCAGAAAAGCTTCAGATAGAATATAACAGAATGCATCTTTAGAAGAGAAATAGAAAACTTCTTTGGATGATTTCAATGAAGAAAAGCATTCCAGGCAGAAGGACTAATATGAGCAAGAGCAGAGTGTATAAAACAGTAGGGTAGTTTGAGTAATTGCATGCTTTTCAACACTCCTGAACATGAAGTTTTAGGAAAGTAATATGAGATTTAATGATAAAGCAGGTGATTAATGGAGGATCTTATCTGCCCTAATTGTAGTTTGAGCTTTATCCAAGGTCACTGCGGAGACATTGAAAGATTTATATCAGTGAGGTAATATGGTTATCTAGAGTTTTAAATCAATCACTTTCATCACTTGCATGAAGACTCTTGTATCATGAAACATCTCTCTTTGCTTCTAAAACCATATCTTGCATTAAAAACTGTATTGAAGAGAGCCTGAGTGGCTCAGTCAGTTGAGCATATGACTCTTGGTTTCAGCTCAGGTCATGATCTCATGGTTCATGGGTTCGAGCCCTGCATCAGGCTCCGTGCTGACAGTGTGGGGCTTGCTTGAGATTCTCTCTCCCTCTCTCTCTGCCCCTTCCACTCCTTTCTCTCTCGCTCTCTCTCAAAATAAATAAACTTAAAATAAAACTGTTTTGATATTAGTATATCTATACCAGTTTTACTTTGGTTAGAGTTTGAATGGTCTGGAATTTTTAATTCTTTAAATTTTCTGCATCCTTTTATTTAAAATGTTTCCTTTGAACATATAGGAAAGAACTTCTCCCCCTTTGACAATAGTCTTTATTGAGACTATTTAGAATATTAACACATTTATATTTAATACGATTTTACTAATAAAACTATTTGCTTTCTAATTGTCCCATCTGTTTTATATTCCTTTTTTTTTTCACTCTTTTGAATTAGTCAAATAATTTTTACCATTCATTCTCCTTCTCTCCACCATTAGCTTATTAGTACAAACATTTTAACTTTTATTTTAGGAGTTGCTCTAGAGCAAGGTTTCTCAACCATGTTATGACTAACATTTGCATTGAATAATTCTTTATGGGGAAGGTGAGGTGCTGTTCTGTGTATATTATAGGATGTTTAGCAGCATACATAACTTCTACCCACTACATACCAGGAATACCAATGACCCTCTTACAAACAAGACAATCAAATGTTGTTTTCAGACATTGTCAAATATCTCCTGTGGGGCAAAATCTCTCCTCACGAGAACCACTGCTCTAGACCCAGACTGTCCAATATGTTAGCTAGTGGCCACATGTGAGCATGTGAAATGATCAACAAAATTGATGAACCTCTAGCCAGACTCATTTAAAAAAAAGAGAAAGAGAGAAAGAACCCAAATATTCTTTTTCTTTTTTTTTTTCTTTTTCATGTTTTTTTTTTTTTTTGTATCTCCTTTATGCGTAAGGTTAGGTTGTTTATTTGAGATTTTTTTCCTACTCATTGATGTAGGCCTCTATTGCTATAATTTCCTCTTAAAACAGCTTTTGCTGAATCCCAAAGATTCTGCACTGTTGTGTTTTCATTTTCATTTTCATTTTTCTCCACATAATTTTTGATTTCTTCTTTGATTTCTTGGTTGACCCATTCATTGTTTAGTAGCATGTTATTTAGCCTCCATGTATTTGTGGTCTTTCCAGATTTTTTTCTTGTGATTTATTTCTAGTTTCATAACATTGTGGTCAGAAAAGATTCATGGTTTGACTTCACTCTTTTTGAATTTGTGGTCTAATATGTGATCTATTCTGGAAAGTTTTCCCTGTGTGCTTGGGAAAAAAACATGTATATTCTCTTCTTTTAGGATGGAATGCTCTGAATTTATGTGTTAGATCTATCTGGTCTAGTGTGTCATTGAAAGTCACTGTTTCCTTGTTGATTTTCTATTTGGATGATCTGTCCAATGATGTAAGTGGGGTGTTATAGCCCCTACTGTTACTGTATTACTATTGATTAATTTCTTTGTTATTAACTGTTTTATGTATTTGGGTGTTTCATGTTGGGTGCATAAATATCTACAAGTGTTATACTTTCTTGTTGGATTGTCCCCTTTATTGTTATATAGTGTCCTTTTTCATCTCTTTTTTACAGTCTTTGTGTTAGTCTATTTTGTCCTATGTAAGTATTGTTACTCTGGCCTTCTTTTGACATCCATTTGCATGACAATGTTTTTCCATCCCCTCACTTTAGGATGACCTAAAGACATCCTGCAGGTGTCTTTAGGTCTGCAATGAGTCTCTTATAGGCAGCATATAGATGAGTCTTTTGTTTGTTTGTTTGTTTTTTAATCCATTCTGTCTCCCTATGTCTTTTGATTGGAGCCCTTATAACATTTACATTTAAAGTAATCATTGATAAGTATGTATTTATTGTCATTTTGTTACTTGTTTTGTGGTTGTTTTTGTAGTTCTTCCATGATTGTTTCTTCTCTTGCTCTCTTCTCTCATGGTTTGCTGGCTTACTTTAGTGATATACTTCGATTCCTTTTTCTTTATTTTTTGCATATCTATTACTAGTTTTTGATTTGTGGTTACTATTAGGTTCGTATTTAACATCTTCTGTGTATAGCAATCTATATTGAGTTGATGGTCACTTAAGTTTGAGTCTGTTCTGTACTCCTCTGTCTCCACATTTTAGGTGTATGCTGTCATACTTTACATCCTTTTATTTTGCGAGTCCTCGCACTGATTTTTACGGATATACTTATTTTACTGCCTTTGTGCTTTGTATTTTTCTTACTCTTATAATTTTTCCTTTCCACTCAGAGTGCCCTTTAACATTTCTTGTAGGGCTGGTCTCACAATCATGAACTACTTTAGCTTTTGTTGGTCTGGGAAATTCTATCTCTCCTTCTATTCTGAGTGATAGCTTTGCTCGATAGAGTATTGTTGGCTACAGATTTTTTTCTTTAAGCACTTTGAACATATCATGCCACTCCCTTCTGGCCTGCAATGATTCTGCTGAAAAACTTGTGATAGCCTAATGGGGGTTTCCTTCATATGTAATTGTCTTCTTTTCTTGTGCTGCTTATAAAGTTCTCTCTTTATCACAACTTTTTGCCATTTTAATTACTATGTGACTTGGTGTGGACCTCCTTGGTTGATTTTGTTGGGGAATCTCTGTGCCTTCTTTATCTGGATATTTGTTTCCTTCCTCAGATTCAGGAAATTTTCAGCTATTATTTCTTCAAATACATCTCTGCCCCCTTTTATCTCTCTTTTTCTGGGATTCCGACAATAAGAAATGTTATTACACTTGATAGAGTTACTGAGTTCCCTCAGTCTATTATCATTTTGCACAATTTTTTTTTCTCACCTGCTCAGCTTGATTACTTTCCAATACTGTGTCCTCTGAGTTTCTATTTCATTCTTCTCTTTCTATAGCCTGCTGTTTATTTCATTAGTTATTTTTAATTTCATCTATTGTGTTCTTCATCTCTGATTGGCTCTTTCCTATGGCTTCTGTCTCTTTAGTAAGGGTCTCACTGATGTCCTCCACTGTTTTCTCAAATCCAGCGAGTGCCTTTATTATCATTACTTTAAATTCTCTATCAGACATATTACTTATATATGTTTCACTTTGATATCTTGCTGTGATTTTGTCCATTTCTTTCATTTAGAACATATTCCTCTCTCTCCTCAATTTATCTGCCTCTCTGTCTATTTCTGTGTGTCAAGGAGGTGAGCTATATCTCCTGCGCTTAAAAGAAATGGCCTCATGAAGAAAAGTTCCTATAGTACCCTGCAGTGAAGTTTCCCTGGTTCACCAGTATCGGGCACTTCAGGGATGTCCGCTATGTGTGTTCTGTGTGCCCAGCTGTTGTGCCCTTTTCCTGTTGGCTACCTTTTCCTTCAGTTCCATTATCTGCAGAGGCTTTCTTTGCTCATTGTGGGCAATGTTTGCTCCCCAGCCACGGTGGGGCACACAGTTGTAACAACGTGTGCCCCGTCTACTTGCAAAATGAGACCTGCTGCCACCCACTGGGACCAAGGCCCCACAAAGCATGCTGGTCAGGAAATGGGAGACACAGTGTTAGGAAGGTTTGTGCCAGCCTTCTGGGGGTAGGCATCCACAGTGCCCAGATTGAGGCAAATGTGACTAGGAAGGGTGGATTCCCTAAAGCACAGGGGGACAGGGCTTGGTGTAAGCAAGTTTGGTAGTGAATGTGTGCTGGTTCCCACTGGTTGCCATCTGTTTTAGCTGGGTAGCAAGGGAGGTAGAAGATGCCTGCCAGCTTCTTTGTTCCTGGAGAAGTCCCTCTGGGAACCCTGCCCCTTCTGGGATATACTCTGAAATGCTAGGTAACTCTCCCTCCCATTTGCCCCAGGCATTTTACACACTGCAGATTCTATGTTGTAACTCCTTGGGCTCTTTGTTGTACTGTCTCTTTTAGGGCAGGGACTCGGCTTCCTATCTGCTCTAGGTTTTCCCAGAGCCGAGCCCTCAGATTTTTAAAATTCCAGCCTTTAAGTCTTTTAAGACTTGGTTGTAAGAATTCGGCCCCTCTAGTGTACAAAACCAAATGTTATGAGGATTTGTCTTCCCCATGCAGACTCCCTGGTGTGACAGTCTATTTCTTGCCCTTCATGCCCATGGCTTCCTAACCACCCCTCCATAGATGGCCATGGTTTTCCTCCCCACCATATCTCCAACCTTCCTACCCTCTTCTCTATCTTTAGTTGTGGAGTTTGTTCTGCCCATCTTTGGGCCATTTTCTGGGTTATTTCACTGATGTGAGTGTTATCCAGTTGTATAAGATCTAGGCGATAAGATGAGTTTAGGATCCTCTTATTCTGCCATCCTGCGACTTTAGAACACTTTCACACTATTAATTACTCCTCTCCTTTTGTGTTATTGCTGTCAAGTATTTTAACTCAAGATATTATAAATGTCATTTGCCATTACTATTATTGTTTTATACAGTTAATGCTAACCCACATTTGACACTTTCTGTTACTATTTGCTGCTTCCTGCATTTCCATGCTTCCATTTGGAATCATTTCTTTCTGGCTGATGCACTCCCTTTTTTGTTTCTTTTAACGCACACCTACTATTGATTAATTCTTTCAATTTTTGTTTTTCTGAAAATGTCTTTCATTTCAGGTAAATGAATTATTATATATATGTACATTTATGTCACCACAACCTAGACCAAGCATTCTAGAAGCATTTCCACCAGTCTAGGAGGTTCCATTATGCCTCTCCTAATCAATATTTCCCCAAAGGTAATACTATCCTGACCTTTACAACTATAAATTAGTTTGCCTGCTCTTGAACTTCCTATAACTGGACTTACACAATATGTGCTGCTTTGGGCCTGGTTTCTTTTGCACAAAATTATGTTCATGAGATTTATCTATTTGATTGCATGTGGCAGTTTTATGAATAATATTCCATTGCATGACTATACCATAGTTGATTTATCCATTATTATATTGATGTAGATTTGAGTTGCTTCCAGATGATTGAGATTATGAATAAAGCTGCTATAACCATTCTTGTACATGTATTTGGTAAACACAGTATTCACTGTACTAGGAATGAAATTGTAGACTGTTTAACAGATAACTGCCAAACAAATTTCCAAAGTAGCTATACCAATCATCCTTCCTATCAACAATTAACACTATGAGAGTTCATTTCTTCACATCCTCACTAACCCCTTGGTATAGTTCATCTTTTTATTCTTAGCCTTTCTGGTGGATATCGGGCTTTGAGTAGACAGAAGTCTTATGAATATATTCTGACCTTTGGCTTCCCTTTTCGCCTCTTAATGATGTCTTTCGATTTTTAGTTTTAGTGAAGTCCAATTTTGTTCTCTATTAGTTTTTAGTTTGGCTTCCCTTTGGCTTTCCCTTTGGCTTCCCTTTTCACCTCTTAATGATGTCTTTCGATTTTTAGTTTTAGTGAAGTCCAATTTTGTTCTCTATTATGGTTATTATGATTGATTTTAAGGATAATTGCTTACTCCAAAAATATGAAGATACTTTCTTATTATTTAGTCTAGAAGTTTTATTATTTAACATTCACATCTAGTTCTATGATCCATCTTAAATTATTATAAATGTTTTTGGAGAGAGAGAAAAAACATGAGTTGGGGTGTGGGGCACAAGGAGAGAAAGAGAGAGAATCTTAACCAGGCTCCATGCTCAGCACAGAGCCCAATATGGGGCTCAATCCCATAACCCTGGAATCGCGACACGAGCTGAAATCAAGAGTCGGGTGCTCAACCTACTGAGCCACCCAGGCACCCCAAATTATTATAACTTTTGAAGGATATATTTGCAGGTTTGTTATTATAAGGCATTTGCTTTCATTTGATTACAGAAATTATTGTATTGTTTGGTATTTCCATCATTGCTGTTGAGAAATCTCATCGTACTTCTTTAAAGAGTTTTTTTCCTTCCAGCTGCTTATAAAATGTTCTCTTTGTAATCACTTTTAGCGTTCAGCTATTAATGTACCTACATATGATTTTAATTATCCTGCTTGGAGTTCATAAAGCTTCCAGATTCTATGACTTGATATCTTTCGTAAATTTTAGAAAATCTAGGTCATCATCTCTTCAAATATTACTTCTGCTCATTCTCTCTCCTCGCCTTCCAGAGCTCAAATTACATGTACCTTAGAATATGTCATCATGCCCCAAAATTCTCTTATGCTTTTTTTTTCCATTTCCTATCTCTTTTTCTTATTCTAATTCAATCTGGATAATCTCTTCTAATCTTTTTTTTTCTCATTTATCAATCCTTTCTTCAGTCATGTCTAATCTGCTATTAAGCTCATTAAGTTCTTATTTGAGTTACCATAATTTTAAGCTTTTTAATTTTCAAAAAATTTGTCAAAATTTCTGTTGAAATTTCTTTTATCTTTTTCCTTGAACGTATTGACAGTTACTCTAAATTTCATGTGCAATAAATACAATATACGGATCTCTATGGATTTATTTCCTTTATCTGTTTTGTTTTTTTTCTGTCATGTTGTGGTCTCATCCTGGAATATCTATAACTTTCCACAAAATACTGGAAGTTATGTATAAAAATTTGTAGTGATAACTTGAATCTCTGATGCTTTCTTTCTCCAGAGAAGACTTACTTCTTTATTTATGTATTTATTTTTGAAACGTTAGAATAGGGATAATCACCTGAACATGCTCTGGGGCTATACCAATTCAAAGTTTTGGTCTTTGTGATAACTTTATATCTTTTATTTGTACCATTTCTAGTGGGCCTCAACTGAGAGTCTAGAGTGTTTACCAAATCCTCTTTCCTTTGATGGTCTCTGAACTCAAATTTTATCTCCCCAGCATCATGAGAAATGAAACCCCTGTGCAGTTAATCAACCTCTTGGCCACTGCTTTCTATCTGATATCTAATCCCCCGCTATTGTACACAATTAGTGTACAATTAGTACATGCCTGGAGGGGATAAGCAGCACAGATTGTTGGGATCATCTCAATTTATATACCTCTTTTTCCAAAATCCTGGGTTCAGGGTTTCTTTTCCTAGTTGCTTCAAAACCAATTTTTTACTTCATTCAGTTCTGTTAAAGTTGTTGTTGGAAAGTAAGTAATTATGATATAAGCTGGTCCATCTATACAGAAGTAAAAATCCTCTAAATCTGTCTCTGTGGATTATGTCTGTGAAAAAGAAAAAATGGAGGAGAAAGACCAGTAGGAAGATAATAACAATCCGAAGTATTGAACTTCAATCTGAGATTAAGACAAAGAGACAAAAAGTATATTGAAAAGTGAAAATTACTAGAATTTAGGGATCAGATGTGATCAGATATGTAAAAAAAAAAAAAGATTCAGAAGAGACAAAAAGAACCAAGCATGCTTAGATGATGGATAGTGGTGCCACTAACTGCAGGGCACACGAGATAAAACAGGATTGAGGGGGTCACAATGGAAAGGGATGTGGTCAAAAAGAAGAGATAATAAATTCTGCTTTGATTATGTTCAAGGTGTGTGTGGACGTGTTAAACATAAATAGCCACTAAACAGCTAGATTTGGGAAAAGAGGTTTGGACTATTGATACAAATGTGTAGTTACCTGAAATATAAGTGGTGGTTAAAATTATGATGCATGCAAAACTATATGCTATATTTATCAGGTGTTGGGCCTGCAATTATGCAGGTAAAGTTCTATATGCAGAATAAGTGAACAAGGCTTAGGACATAACCCTGGAAAACCTGGATAATTAAGATAAAGGAGGCAAATAAATGTTTAGCAGCAATATCAATTAATTATATACAAAAATAGTTCAGCAGTCCAAACAAAAACCATCAATCCCCTTTTTTCAGTTATTCTGTGGAAAAATCTTTTCTTCCCAATGTTAACTCTTCTATATTCTTTCTTTGTGTAGTTCTAAATTAACAAAGCTAGCATTTTAGTAAGCCCATAGTAAAACTGTTATCATGTATTTCCATAAAGATTTATGAATCGGGAACAAGACACAAACACCGGAATGATAAAGGAAACAAAGGTAACATGAATAAATTCAAGCTGGGGTTGATCTGATATTACAGGTTTAGAGAATAGGCTCTTGGGGCACCTATGTGGCTCAGTCAGTTAAGTATCCACCTCTTGATTCCAGCTCAGGTCATGATCTCACAGTTTGTGGGATCAAGCCCCATATTGGGCTCTATGCTGACATCATGAAGCCTACTTGGGATTCTCTCTCCCTCTCTCTCAGCCCCTCCCCCACTTGCACACACACACACACTCTCTCTCTCTATCAAAATAAATAAACTTAAAAAAGAGAGAGAATACTTTCTAAAGTAAGACTATAGGTTGTAAAATCGGAATGCCAAATTTGCATCCTGACTCTTCCACTTACTAGTTGTGTGACTTTGGGAAAGATGCTTAATTTCTCAAAGCCTCAGTTTTCTTATTGATGAAATAAAAATAATAGCAGTACTTACCCCATTAGGTTGCTATTACAGCAAAATGAAAGAATGTGTGTAAAGTGTTTAGCACAGTGTCAGGTATATAATAAACTATACATAAATATGGGAAGGTATATAACTTCAGACCAATTAAATTATATAAAGGTAAAATTGGTGTGAACATTCACACCACGGTTGGATTCAAGCTTAAAACACATTTTACCTATGTCCAAATGCCAGGGGAACTTAATTGCAATGTTTTTCACCCCTTTGATGACCAAAACTAATCAAACTTTGAATATTTCCTTTTTGCTATGTTGTCCCCTAAAATGAAAATAAAGATGAACTTCCTACATAGAATGACCATCTTTTTGTCAAAGCATGTGAATGACCATGTTCCTTCCTTTAATTGCCTTTGTATATGTAATGGAGGTAATTGTAATATATGCCTTCCAAACTAGAGGGAAGGGTTATTGGCTCATGCAAAGGTATATGCTATATTTATCAGGTATTGGGCCTCAATCAATCATACTGTCAAAAGATCTAGTTACTGCTCCTGTTAAAATTTCATGTGATTGGAATTCTCCTGTGTAATTAATTCTCCTAAACCAAGAACAAAATTTGTATTTGGCCAAGATGATAGCTTCACTCTTGAAACCAACAAATTTTAATGATTGAAAAGCTAAATACTTGCTATTTATCCAAAGATAATAAGCAAATTTATATTCAGCACTAACTGTATTGACTTTACTTTCTTTTGCCTTCAGAGATCTTTTCTCAACATTTTTTTTTTACCTCTAATACTGTCTCCACTTGAATGTGCTTAGTTAAAATGCACTAATGCATTCAGAAAACATTCTTCTTTCTTCAAGAAAGCCACTTTACCTGGGTGCATGGAAGAGAAGAAACTTGTTGACTCTATTCTCTCATTTTCCATATTTTACAAGTCAGAAATGTTAAAAATGAGGCAGCTACAATGTATTCTTAAGAGTCTTTCAGCTTTAGGTAGCAGAAACAATACAAATTATTTGGTACTCAAAACAAATGTGTAGGCAAGTAACTGCAATGCACAGGAATGGCACTGGCTTAGACACAAATAAATCAAGGGTTTCAAACTGCATCATCACAACCTTCATCACTATTGAAGCCTTCACTGAAGTCTGTATGTTTCTTGCTCTATTTCTCTCATATCTCTTATCTCTCTGGAAAAATATGTGTATTGGTTTTCTTTTGCTGCTTTAACAAATTATCACAAACTTGATGGCTTAAAACAATGTAAGATTTAGTCTCTTCAAGTTCTGAAAGAAGTCCAAAATAAGTCTTGTAGGGCTAAAATCAAGGTGTGGACAGGAATCATTCTCTCCAGAAGTTCCAGGATAGAATCTGTCCCTTGCTATGATGGTTAATTTTAATGTGTCAACTTGACTGGGCCACATGGTATCCAGATATTTGGTTTAAATATTATTCTGGGTGTGTCTATGAGGGTATTTTGGGGTGAGACTAAACATTTGAATCTGCAGGCTAAGTGAAGCAGATTGTGTGTGGGCCTCATCCAATCCATGGATGATCTGGATAGAACAAAAAGGGCAGAGTAAGGAAGAATTTGCTCTCTCTGCTTGTTTTGGATATGGGACATCAGTTATCTGCCTTCAGACTCAAACTGGAACTTCACCATTGTTCTCCTAGGTCTCTCTAGCTTGCTGACTAAAGATCTTGGGACTTCTCAGCCTCCATAACCAATTGAGCCAATACCTTATAATAAATCTCTTTATTTTTTTTTTGTTGTTGTTGTTGTTTTTTTTTTTCTGTTTCTCTGGAGAACCCAAACCAATGTACTTGCCTCCTCAAGCCTTTGGAAGTTGCCAGCATTCCTGGTTTGTGGCCACATCACTCTAACTCTCTGCCTTTACGGTCATTTTGTTTTCTCCGCACTCTGATTTCCTGCTCCCTCTTATAAGGACTCTTGGGATTACATCAAGCCCACCCAAAATGAAATATCCAGATAATCCAGGATAATCTGCTCATCTCAAATATTAATTTAATCATATCTTTAAAATCTCTTTTACCCTGTAACATATTCACAGGTTCTAGAGTTTCAAATGTCAACATCTTTGGAGGGCCATTATTCATCCAACCAGAGAGGATGTCGTGTTCACCAATTCTAGCAGAGAAAGCCTAGGGAGAACTCTAATTGGCCCAGTTTAGGGAACATGTACATCCCTAAGTCAAACATCATGGCCAAAAGAATGTCAAGGATTAGTCAGCCTAATTTGCATGCCTACTCCTGAGGAATGGAATGAAAATGTTGTAACCATGGTCCAATTAGGTTTATAGGAATTTGGAGTGGAAAGGCTCCCCAAAAGAAATGTTGCATTACCAGAAGAGAGGAGGGATGGTGGTTAGACAAAAACAAACAAACAAAAAAACCTACAGCAGATGCCCAGTACATATCTGAATGCTCTTTGGCAACAACAGTAGAACTCCTCTTATTTAAAAATTCTATGTGTGAGACTGTGTACTTGTCTGTATGTTTTCAGTCTGGAACAACAACAACAACAAAAAAGACTTGAATAAGGGCATGGGATTTAGAGGTAAACCAACCTGAATTTAGAGTTTGACTCTACCCTTTCTGGCTGCATATAACATTTGACATGTTATTGAAATTTCCTGATTTTCAGTTTCCTCACAGGTAAAATAAAGTCACTTACTATATTGCACATGAATATTTGTCATGTTTCCAACCTAGTACATTTGAAAACATCTTTATTACAGTGGAATATTCCTGGGGCACCTGGGTGGCTCAGTTGGTTAAGCATCTGACTGCGGCTTAGGTCATGATCTTACAGTTTGTGAGTTCGAGCCCCGTGTCGGGCAGAGTCTGTGTCTCCCTCTGTCTCTGTGCCCCTTTCCCACTCATTCTCTGTCTCTCAAAAATGAATAAACATTTTTTTAAAAAGATATTTATAGTGGAATATTCTCAGTCTTAAGAGTGCTGCTTCCACAGGGTAGAATACAGAAAACTAAATTCCCTGGGGCGCATGGGTGGCTCAGTCAATTAAGCATCTGACTTCAGCTCAGGTCATGATCTCATGGTTTGTGAGTTCAAGTCCCACACTGGGTGAGTTTGAGCCCTGCTTCAGTTGACCCCCACTTCTCTCTCTCTCTCTCTCTCTCTCTCTCTCACACACACACACACTCTCTCTCTCTCTCTCTCTCTCACTCTCTCTCTGCCCCTCACTCACTTGCACCCTCTCCCTCTCTCTCTCAAGAAAAAAAAGAAAAAATAAAATCCCCAGCCTCTCTTGCATCTAGACCTGAGGCTATGACCGTGACTCAGCTTCTCTATTCAGACTTACATGCACCGGAATTTGCATCAGTGAGCAACAAGTAGGAATCTACAGTCTGAATGCATTTTTGCTGCTTCTTTTGATGGTAGCAGCAATAGTGTATGCAGTTTCTCAGTGGTTTGATGGTCAACTTCCTGGCACACAAGTGGCATGGGGGCTTGGGGAGGAGCTGGGAATTGGCACCACCTTCCCTAATGCTCTGTAGGACAGCAAGAGAAGCAGTGGTTTCCTCTTTAGTCCAACTGTACCATATGGTGTTGAGAATTGTTTCTAGCAGTATAAGTTGAAAGTCCAGTTCTCTAGGCCTTCTAACAATTCTGCAAGCCAATGAATATCCTTGTAATAAACTCCCTTCTCTGCTTAATTAGCTAAAGAGAATTAGCTTCAGTTGCTTGAAATTAAGAGTGATGACTGATAGATCTACCTCAGGGTTGGTGTATAATTAAACAAAATAAAGTATTGTCACATAATTGGGCTTCTTTAATTTGCCTGCCACTTGGGATCACCTCCCAAATACACTATCTGTGCCCAAGCTCTTGTTTCAGGGTCGGCTTTTGAGGGAACCCAAGGAGGACAGACCACGTTAAAGGAAGCGCAATTCCAAGAAAACAGTAAACATTGACTTTGAACATTTCAGATAAAAAGAGGCATTTGAAACTAAAATTCCAAAGTGAATGCCCCAATCATTCTTTTCTTCAAGTCAAATTGCTTGAACATGGAATTTTATTTTTAAAATTTTGGAATGATTCCCATGACTTTCTATGCCATTAAGGTATCTGGCATAGATTATTTATTTTCCACAGAAATGTTGACAAAATTCTCTAAAGGGAATAGTATTTTTAATATATCAAGTTATCTCTGTGTTTATCCCAGAAGTAAAAGGTTTCATATGTGTTTGCACTGAAAATAGTGCTGAAATTTGAGAATGTACTTAAAAGGAGAAGACTAACATGCAGTAATATTCTCCTGGTTGGGATGTATTTTACAAGAAATCTAATTACTTTCACAGAATAGTTGAAAACCTTAGACCTAGAATATGTGAATGATTTTCATTTGAACAAATTAAGAGAATTGATTCATCTTTGTTGCAAAGCAATCTAGTTACATTTAGTCAGGGAACATTCACAATGTTTGAGTTCAATGTTTCTGGAAACCTAAAAAGAAAACTAGAGCACATTTTCCCTGCAGGCTATAACTTGAAAATTCAATTAAGATTTATTGATAAAAGACTGCACCAGCTAAAATATATTATCCTAATTTAGGAATCAATAAGCATTTCTGTGATTTTTATGCACTATAAATTATATACTTTAATTTATACCTATCTGATGTCCAAATGTGTTGGCAAATAAGATGCCTAAAGCAACGTATGGGGATAGAATAGAATTTTGCTAATGTTGAAAAGATGTGGCATTTGTATTCTAAGCATAACAGAGCTTATGTGGACTGTTTTAACAACTTGCATACTAGACTCATTACATTTATATAGTGTCCCTTCTGTCTCTAGTCTTTTACACCTGGCTGAGCCACCCACACACCATAAAGACAGACTGAAAGCCCTGAAAGTTTTAGGCAATTGCCTCCACACTTTCCCATTTCTCTCCCCCAAAACTTATACCTCCTTCTGGCCTGCTTTGGCTTTTGATAGCCTGTATGTGTAATAAGGTTTCAGGTGGGGCTGAATTGAGAACAGTGGCTGGATGGCTCAGTTAGTTAAGTGGCCTACTCTTGATTTCAGCTCAGGCCATGATCTCAAGGTTTGTGAGTTTGAGCCCCACTTCAGGAGTCTACACTGTCAGTGCAGAGCCTACTTGAGATTCTCTCTTTCTGCCACTCCCCTGTGTGTGCTCTCTCTCCCAAAACAAATAAATAAACTTAAAAAAATATATATTGAATGACAAACTGGCAACATTTCTTGGGTTAGTTTCCTGTAGCAAGTCCCCTTGGAGATGTCTGTTTTGCTCTCACTTATGTAAGATGGTCAGGCACCTGTTCTCATGGGGGCGAGTCTCATAACCTCATGTTTTTCCTAAAGACTTCTTGATATACAGAGCATGCTTTTAGTGGAAGGTATGGGGAAATTTGCATACTGATGAAGATGCCATTTGAGAAAAAAAAATGAATCAAGATCTGAACAACTTCCTTTTTGAGATTTAACATTGTTAGAAATTTTCTGACAGATTGAGGTGGTTCAGTCCAAGATTTTTCATTGGAAAGTAGCACCAAGGACTCTGAAGTAGAACTCTCCCTCAGTGATTTGTCTTTAAGACTCAGCCAACTCAAGACCTAGATGTCTAAAATAAGCACATGGGATGCATGAAAATACTCCAGTAGCTTCCGGTAATGGCCTAGCATTGATCCTTTGGGGACCAATGGCTGAATGTGTGCAAGTATAAATTTGAAAATTAACTATGCTATAACTGTAGAGGGCTAAGGGATCTGGCCAAGTAAAGGATATCCTTGTAGCAGTGGATAAGTGTTCCTGAGACTGTGTAGAACAGGTGCTTAGTAGAGATACCAAGTACAAAAGCGGAACACCTCTGGTGTTAAAAGACCTGATAGACTTTTTGGATCTTTCCTCTAGCTTCTTTCTGAAAGCTGAACTGACCATTGTGAATGACTTGTTATGGGAAGATCACAGTGGGCAGACATTGGTGTTTCT
This sequence comes from Acinonyx jubatus, assembly GCF_027475565.1. Classification (NCBI taxonomy): domain Eukaryota; kingdom Metazoa; phylum Chordata; class Mammalia; order Carnivora; family Felidae; genus Acinonyx; species Acinonyx jubatus. The sequence goes on along the minus strand of NC_069382.1, from coordinate 120,814,498 downwards.
GCAAATTTGAGAATGAGATATGTCAGGCTGATAAACTCAGTTGTGGTTTCCAGCTCTATTTACTTTTAGAGTTTTGAAGCCTCCCTCTATTCTTATATCTTTGGGTATAAGCCACATATATTGTGAAACTTAGATCACAGTTCTATTTCTTCAATGGGAGTGTAATAACTGAGCAGGAAAACATAGTTGATAAATTTACTTTTTAAATATCAACATAAGTCAAAATGTTAAGAAAATTTTTAAGAACAAGAAAATAGTGTATAGATTTATAATACACTTTTTCACAAATCTCAGTGTTTAAGTGAACAGTAGGGAGCTGGCTAACTGAGAAAGATCCTGAGATACAGATTGATTGAATGATAAGAGAAGACTATTCTGTGTTAGAATGAATAGGTGGCAAGTAGAAGACCTAGACAAAAACAAGACCAAATATAGCCAAGAAATTTACATTGTTTGTCTTAACTCTGTACTTTAAAACCCGATTCACACTCCCATTCCTTATATAGCTGGCACCCAATAAAGAAACAGAACTTTGGAAAAAAATATGTTAGAAAACAAAATGAAAGAGGGGTACCTGGGTGGCTCAGTCAGTTAAGGCACCTGGGTAGCTCAGTCAGTTAAGTGTCCAACTTTGGGTCAGGTCATGATCTTCGGATCAGGTTTGTGAGTTCCAGCCCCGTGTGGGGCTCTGTACTGACAGCTCAGAGCCTGGAGCCTGCTTCAGATTCTGTGTCTCCCTCTCTGTCTGCCCCTCCCCCACTCACACTCTGTCTCTCTCTCTCCTTCAAAAATAAATACATATTTAAAATTTTTTTAATGAAAGAAATAAAATCAGATTTTAAAAATAAGGTACTTAGTAATAATATTAAAAATAAAAGTATAAGATTTACTTGGGAAAAAATGGGAAATAGAGATATACTTTGTATAGAATGACTTAATAATATAAATATGAGAATTTTCCCAAAGCTTAATGGGTTAAATCAATGTCATCCCAAAAAAAATTCCAAAAAAGCTTCCTTTTTTCTTTTTGGACTTGCAAAAATAATTCTGGAGTTCACCTATAAAAACAAATGTATTAGTGTAGAGCCAGAATACTTCTGAAAAAGAATATTAATATGAAGGGAAAATACCTACCAGATGTTACTATATGTAAATCTTCAACATTACGGAATATGATTACTAGCAAAGAACAGACAAATCTGTGAAACAAGAGAATTCAGAAATAAACCCCCAAATATATAGGAATTTACCACATAGTAAATATATCTTTTTGAGTCTCTTAGGGGTGAATGGATTATTCAATAAATGATACTGGAACAACAGGGTAACAATTTAAGAACAATCTCACAATAAATTCCAGATAAGTAAATATTTAATTGTGAAAATAAAAACATAAAAGAACTAAAAGAAAAGATGAGACCTTTTTTTTTTTTTTTTTTTTTTTTTACAATCTTAGAGTAGGAGACTTTTTATAGGAAGATTGAAAATCCAGAAGTCATTAAGAAATAGAGTCATACATATGACTAAACAAAAACTAAGAGCTCCTACAAGACAACAATAAATATTACAAATAAAGACAAAACACAACCAACCAACTAGCTGGAGAAAAAACAATTTGTAACACATGACAACTAAGTTCTAATTTTTTTAATATACAAACAACATTTGTTAATCAATAAGAAAAAAAGCAACCGAATAGATAAAATTGACCTAGGATATAGACTTGGAAATACACTTAAAATATTTTCTTTAAGAAAGAAATGATGCGGGGCACCTGGGTGGCACAGTCGGTTAAGCGTCCGACTTCAGCCAGGTCACGATCTTGCGGTCCGTGAGTTCGAGCCCCGCGTCAGGCTCTGGGCTGATGGCTCAGAGCCTGGAGCCTGTTTCCGATTCTGTGTCTCCCTCTCTCTCTGCCCCTCCCCCGTTCATGCTCTGTCTCTCTCTGTCCCAAAAATAAATAAACGTTGAAAAAAAAAAAGAAAGAAAGAAAGAAATGATGCAGGCACAAAACAAAGTCTCTTTTGTGAGTCTTAATTCTAGTAGGCAGGGCTGATAATCAGCTGGTAAGTTTTGTACAACCACACTAGTTGCTATTATGACTTATGCCCAATCCGATTGATTAGTGCCCATACCCTTCCCTGTTGTTAAATATTTTAAATATCATCCCTGCTAGTACAGGATTAACAGACAATAAACCAAAAAAATATATATACCAGAGTTTCTCAACCTCTTCACTACTGATATTTTGAGCTGAATAGTTCTTTATGTTGGGGGCTGTTCTGTACATTGTAGGATGTTTAACAACATCTCTGGCCTTTAACTCACTACATGCCAGTAGTAGCAGCTCATCCACCTCAGGAAAATCAAAATGGTCTCTAAACATTGTCAAATGCCCCTCCCACTGTTGAGAACGACTAATACATATAATATGCCAGGTAGAGCATTATAAAGTGTTATAAAGGAAAATAAAGGTGGGTGGGGAGTGACAGAATGGAGGGAGGCCATATGCTACTTTCAGTAGGGCGGTCAGGTAAACACTCTATGAAAAGATGACATTTGAGCAGCAACTTTAAAGTGAGTGAACTCCCTTTAAGTGTGAGAGATGGAAGAGGATTCCAAGCAGAGGAAAGAGCAAGAGCAAAGACTGAAACATGAGCAGGTCTGGCATGGTTGAGGAATAGTGAGAAAGCCACACTAGTTGGAGCAGAGTGAGAGAGGGATTGATAAATGAGGTCAAAGAAGACTCCAAGAGTCAGATCTTTTATGGTATTCCAGGCTTGGGAAAGAACTTCAAATTTTACTTTGGATAAAATGGAAAACCACAGGACAGTTTTGAGAGAAGATTGATATGATCCATCTTATTTTAACAGAAAAAAAAGGAGTAAAAATAGCTATGAATCTATGAAAAAATAATCAACTTCAGTTGTAATTAGTTCAAAGGACTTTAAAAAATTGATGTATAATTTTTTTTCACCTAGGATATTAGCAAAGATTACAAAGTTGAAACATTCAGTGATGCCGAATCTTTAGGGAAATAAGCACATTCCTCTGCTTTTAATGGATGTAAACTGGTACAACTTCTTTGGAGGACAATTTGTCAACACCTATTAAAATTTAAAAATTGATGCACATAACTGCATTTAAAAGGAACTTAACATACAGATGTACTCCACAAATGTACAAAAACATAAAATTATTTCAGGGGCATTGTTTGAAATATTAAGAATTCAGCATTTTGCTCAGTGTTCACTAACATTGGACTGGTTATATAAATTACAGCAAATCTATATAATAGAAGTTGTGCAGTAATCAAAAAGTTTAAGGTAAATCTACATAGGCTGATATGGAAAGATCTTCAAAATATATTGCTCATTCAAAAAAAAATAAAGCTAAATACAAAGCAGCTTATCGTATAATTCCATTGTTATTTAAAAGGATTAAAAAGGTGTATGTGTTTTGCCTTAAGGATACTCATTTTCTTTATATCTGATTTCAATTAACTGATTTGTTCCCTATGCTTTTCATTAAACACAATACAAGATGATTACTAATGAAGTGTTCCTTTTGTTTGCACGCTTGATTTTTAGAATTTTGTTTACTTTGTAGATTTATTTGGGGGACTCTGCTTTTTAAGGTATTACATTTTTACATTTATATTTTAATATAATTTCATAATAAATATAATAATTCTACAAGTAAAAACCTGATGAACTAGTATATGGTTAGAATATTCTTGGAGAGGTACATAGAGAAATGTTAACAATGATTATCTCTGGAGAATGGAACCAGAAGTGGATGGAGTAGGAAATTTTATATTTCATTTTATACCTCCAAGTACTCATTTAAGGGTTTTAGCATGTTCATATTTTCTACAATATCAATAATACTTCAAATTAAAAGAATACAATCTTCTGGAATACTAGTGCTATTCCATGAACAGTCTCTATACCAGTGGCTTTGAACTCCTGTCTTCTGGGCCTGTCTCTTATTCCTGGTCTAGGATTACTTCTTGGAAATAATAACAAATTTGGTTTTCCTGGTTTTTATGCTCAATTCTCTGAACTTCATTTGCATTTGGTCTGGCTTCCATTCCTCCTAGTGCTCCAGGTAACCACCTCATGTGATTTCACCTGTGATCCATCTGTGTGCTTAACTGGCACCCACTGGTCTTCCATGAAAGCGGGCCAGACCAGAGTTTCATTAACTTCCAAGTACAAGCAACAGTATCACTTAGGGAAAGTGATTGCAAAGAAATAGTGATATTTAATACAAATTGACTTCATAAAGGTGCTCATTAACTATATTGTATTCAAGTTGAAGATAAAAACTGGTCATTGTTGCCGTGCTTTTATTATAAAGTTGTAGGTTATAATGAATGGCTTATATGGTTTAGGGCTGTGGGCATGCCTCGCTCAGAAGAGGTACCCACACCATATACAAACACAGTCATTACAAAATAGTAGACGAAGTTGGGTAATTGCTTTCTTACTGGCACTCAACAGGCTCATTTTTGGTGCCACACAGGCCACAGAATCTATAGGAATACTGTTTCAGATTGCCTTGGGGCCACATGTAGTTTGCAAGGGAAAACTTATCTGTCTGTTACCCACCCCACACCCCATGGTTAGTTTCCTGTCAAGATTCTTAAATACCACTTTCTGGCCATTACTCCTACTTCTCATGTGTAGGTTGAGTACTTTTCATCTCTGCTACTATGACAGGTTACCCTGAGTTGCTAACATGTAGCCAATAATAAATAATGGCATTCCTGACATTTTCACAAGGAATAAAACAATGTACATAGGTGTACATGTCACTTTTTTGTTGTCCAAATTTATTTCATGCTTTTTCTAACGTTTATTTTTTGCCTAGTGTCTAACATCTATTTCTGAGCAGAGTTTTCTAGTTAAAAACTTCCTGATTTGTTGACATCTTCTGGCTAAATAACTGTCAGATTCCCATTTGGCCTTTAAACTTTCTTCAGCTCCAAGTGAATAAACACTGAAGGGGAAAAAAACACAGATGCTCAGAACCAGAGTAAATAGCATATGTTTTTTTCCTACTCTGCCAATGCCAGTAGTGGTATTGCAATCCTAATTAATAAATGTGGTTTACTGAAGCCAAAAAACAGTTATTATTTTTTCCAGGAATTACATTAAGACAGTATTAAAATGATTATTCAGGTACCCTACTCTTTAAGGACAGATGAGATTCTATATAACTGTCTGAAAAGCTAATTTGATGAAATCCTATTTGGTATTTTAATTACAGTATTGGGGATATTATTACCATGAAAAACAAATTCTCCAATCGCCGAGTGAAAAGCTTTCAGGAAAGAAAAGATTGCTGTGGTGGTCATTAATGTGGTTTGCTGGGCACTGTCAGATAATAGCACTCCGGATTATCATTGCACCTAGAGATCAGCTCTTTCTGCCTTCAGGTTTTGGACATTTGGACAGATCTTAGCAGTGCCTTCCCTTCTTCATGATCTACCTTTCATTTTCCTTCCATTACAAAACCTTAGGAATTTCTCTTTTACCAGGGCGTGTCCACATTCTACATAAAATTCTCCTACCTCCCATGTTTTTAAAATGTGCTTATGGACCTACACAGATACATAACTAGCACATGGTATATTCCTTGGGAAAATTTTTTAACTTTAAATGATATGTTAGTTTAATTCCCTATTGTATCAATTTTGTAAGTTTTAAGTTTTACATACTGAATAATGGTTGAGATCTGCTATGAATTATATATATATATATATACATATATATGTGTATATATATATATATATATATATATACATAGTAAACCTCACTACTAATGTAGAAAGTATGAGATATAATCAATAGAACTTTAATTTATATTCAACCAGCCTCAAAAGAACTGCTACTACTGTGTATGTGAATATCTATTTTATCTGAGATGTAAAAGGAAAAAACTGAAATTTTACTTGCCATCATAATAATTACTGGGAAGTGATAATAATGTTGTGTAAGTCTTTCAAAAATATATTTTATGAGAAATTAAAATGTTTTAATGTTTTAAAAATAGGTTCTTAAATTTAAGATACATGCATTTGCAATATGAATGGAAGGTTTCTTGAAATCTAAGTTTAATTACCTGCTTTGAAACTTGTGTGTTTTGTGACCATATATAATAACTGATGATTACTAATAAATAGGTAACTCATCAATTTTTACTTATTTAATAACTATATTGTATTATCAGCTCTCACAAAGAATAATTACTTACAATTATTATATTTAGTTTTTTTCTTTTCAAGTACTTTATGAAACAAAGTTTCTAAAGTTCAAAACAAAAGCAAAAACATAATTTTGACCCAGATCTTTTTCCTGTATATGACTCATGTATATTCTCCTTCTAGAACTTCTTTTGAAGTGATGACAGGCCAAAAGATGGAAGAGGGAAACAATAAAGAGAAATCAAAATTTCACTGCAGTTATTTAATATTATTATAAAGTCAATTCACCAACTTTAAAAGAACAGATAGGAAGTGGTGAGAAAAGAGATCAGAGAGAATAAGTAAACAGAGATTTGATGAATGGATGAGAAATGGATTTCATTCAACAAGTAAAAAGAAGCCAGTAAAATTTCCTGATCAGGGTATTGACATAATAAAAATTATCTTTGCAAAGATTAATCTGCAACAAATTAACAAGAAGGGAAACAAAATGATATAGGAATCTGTTATAGTACAGAGGTCCTGACTGCCTGGAGTAAAGTAGTTCTTATGCAGAGGCAGAGAGTGTATAAGAAATATTGTGAAGAAGAAATGGGTAGAGCTTTGGGACTAATTGGTATAGGTAACAAATGAGAGGGAAAGATAAAAGCAACTCTCAGGCAATACGTTTATGTTGCAGCAAAGTTATTTGTTTTGGTAAGGACATCTTCTGAAGACTGTCATAGCTACCAACAGGATACCAGCTATAATTTAAAAATCCCGGGGCGCCTGGATGGCTCAGTTGGTTGAGCATCGGGCTCTTGTTTTGGGCTCAGGTCATGATCTCACAGTTTGTGAGTTTGAGCCCCTCATTGGGCTCTGCGCTGACAGTGCAGAGCCTGCTTGGGATTTCTCTCTCCCTCTCTCTCTCTCTGTCCCTCCCCGGCTCGCTCACTCGCTCTCTCTTTCTCTCTCTCTCAAAAAGTAAATAAATAAACATAACAAAGTTAAAAATAAATAAAAATAAAAATTCGATGACAGGCATGCCTGCCTGGCTTAGTCAGTAAAGCATGCAACTCTTGATCTTGGGGTTGTGAGTTTGAGCCCCATATTGGGTATAGAGATTGCTTAAAAAATAAAATATTTTGGGGCGCTTGGTTGGCTCATTCAGTTAAGTGTCCGATTCTTGATTTCGGCTCAGGTAATGGTCTCACAGTTCATGGTTTTGAGCCTCACGTTGGGCTCTGTGCTGACAGTGCAAACCCTGCTGGGGATTCTCTGTCTCTCCCTCTCTCTCTCTGACTCTCCCCTGCATGTTCTCTCTCCTTCCCTCTCTTTCTCAAAAATAAATAAAAATTTAAAAAACTAAAAAAATAAAGTCTTTAAAAAATAAATAAAAATTAAAATCCAGTGACAAAGAGAGAAACACATACTAACAAACAAGTGCCATTAACTCACATAATGCTTTCAGATGAAACTATATTTTATGAATCACAACAGCCATATGTGTGTTCATATTGTGCACTGTTGGGTTCTTCTGAACATTGATGTTGAGATGAATGCTACCTACCAGTGGCTGTGACTATAACATCTACAATCTTTGGAAGCAGTTGAGCAAAACTTGATGAAACCTATTTATTCAGTTCTCAGATACTATCTAGCTCAGAATGGCTTCAAAGATGCTTTGCATGAACTCCTTAATTCCCCAGAGGCCAGTCATCCATAGATTGGCTACCAACTGGATGAAGAGAAACAGGAGTGTTATATTGTTACCAACAGTGATGGGAAAGTTCACAAAAGGAAGGACTCTTCTCCCCACCAAATCCCTGGTGTCCTTGCTTTCTTAGATGAAGGGGGAACTAAGAATTATCTACCATACAATCTTAGTTTCCTAGGGCTGCTGTAAAAACATCACCATAAATTTACTGGCTTAAAATAACAGAAATCTTATCCTTCACCATTTTGGGGGTCAGAAGACTGTTTATGGTGTTTATAGGGTCATGCTCCCTCTGAAGCATGAAGGGTCTGACGAAGAATCCTTGTTTGCCTATTCCAGATTCTGGTGACTCCTGGTAATCTTTGGTATTCCTTGGTTCATAGTCCTGCTTCATTCCAATCTCTGCTTCTGTCTTCACACGGCTTTCTACACGTATCTGTGTGTCTTCACTTCTTATAAGGAGACACCTGTCATTGGATTTAGGGCCTGCTTTAATTCAATGTAACCTTATCTCAAGAGCCTTAAGTAATTACATCTGCAAAGACTCTATTTCTGAATAAGGTTACATATCTGAGGTTCTGGATGGACAGAGATTTGGGGGAAACACTGTTTAACCCACTATAGATACCTAAGTAAAAACCTAAACATGTCCCAGTCATGCTCCAAGAAAAATGTTGCCTTTTTACAGTTGCTGAGTTATGCAAAGGTAAAAAAGCAATTAAGTTCTGAATCTAAAGATCAAAGGAAAAAATAGCCACAAGGCTACATTGGGAGTAGGTTAAAGCAAAAATGTTTTGATTGAACACAGAAACACAGGGCATTAAAGAAAAGGCACAGTTTCCAAACTCCAGGTTTAAATTCTTGAGAACACAGCCTTCCCATGAGTGCTGGCTTTTATACACACACCTTTCCCTACTTGTGATAGACACATTCTGCCTTTATTTCACTATGAAAGAAGGAAATGAAGGAAAGAAGATAGGACATATTCCGCAGGCTTGTTATCGGACTTTCTTTTCATTAAACAAAACCCTTTTATTTTGTCAATTGATGTTTAAATTGTACATTTAATGCTATCTTCATCTTTCCTTTCATTCTCTAGTTTAGCATATTCATCCATTGAAGCCCAATTGTAATATTTTATTTTATCTAAAACCCTCTGATTGTTTAGTCATGTAGAATAGAATGTGTGGGATTTTTTAAAAAATACTAGTTTGTAATTCTTTTTGAAGTTTGTGTAAAATTGTGACTTTTTAAAAACTCATCACAACTTTTTTTCTGAACATGAATATAATTTGCATAAAAAATCAGAAAGAGGTAATATGAGAAAAGATATTAGATTTATAAAACTATCTTCTTTCTTATTGTTGCTTTCACATTCTTATTCAGCAAATGAAAGGAAGAATTACATCACTGTAGGAATTCAGTAAGCTTTTCCTAGATAAGACTAAATTTGTCCTCCTGTCTGAATTAAATAAAAACAGAAGAAATATGGTTAGCCAGAATAATAGAGGCTGATGATAAAGAGATGAGTGAAACTGTGCCCCTGCTATTGAAGTGCTAAACAAACTAGTGGTAAAGAAATAATCATAATGTGATGCATGCTTCAGTGGTGATATTTACGTATTGCTATGACATTATAGGAGTTAAGTTGGTCAGAAAAAGGCTTCCCCGGGAGATGGCATTTGAGCTAAATCTGGAAGGATAAGAAAGACTTTGCCAGGCAGAGAATAAGTTGGAGAAGGATGCTCTAGGCAAAACAAAGAGCTATGCCAATTTGTGAATTGTATTGTGTTCAGAAAATGTTAAGACAATTATTGTATCTAAAGAATAGGGTTTGTGTGCCAGATGGAACATGGCAGGAAACAAGGATAAAATGATAAAGCAGATTAAGATCAGGTTATGATGTGCTTTGTCCATGCGGTAGGTATAATATTTTACAAACACTACATCAATGCACTTTAATGTCTCCATTAAAGCATATTCCTTTGCATGCTTGCACTTCCAAAGTCAAGCCATGAGGCTTATCATACCAAAGCAAATACCAAAATATTTCAAATATTTCAAAATTTTTGAATATATTCAAAATTTTGAAAATATTTCAAAAGCCTAAATAGTTTGTATAAGGGAAAGGCAATCCAGAAAGGAAGGTTATGTGGGAAGAGTCTGCTTCTTTCAGTTTTATTCATTAAACAGAAAGATGAGACAGGAAGAGTGAAACCAGGGGCATGTTTCCTCTCTCTTCCTACTTCCTGCTTTGAAAGCAGTAGGGTTGCAGGTGGAGGGTGGGGCATGAGAGGGAAAAGCATTTAGAAATGTCAAAAAGTGAAATTAGCAAGATGGAGGGCTTTGAACCTAGGGACTCACTCCTTAGGAGTAGTGCTGGGGAGGCCATAGGCCTAGACAAACCCCACCCTTCACTCGATGCAATGTTCAACACGGCATAGGAACCATGATGTGGAGGTGGGGATAAATGATGGCCACATCTCCTGGCTGCTCATGGCTTATGCATGTCCTACAGGAATCTCAGAAGTTCCTGAATGCTTTTGAGAGGGAAGCTGAAAGTGCTGAGAATGCCAGTAGACCAGCCTAGCCTGGGGTCATAGAAAGGACACTCTGTGAGAGAACTTAAAGTCCCAGAGCAAATGACCAGGCTTCAATAGTGAGTGCCATCCCATCCTCCCAAAAGCTGCACCTCGATGTTCACCAGTCCAAGGAGAATACTCATTCAGCCTTTTCACTGTAAAGGTTAGCCCATCAGCGATGTAACATATATTTTTTGAGCAGCTGTATTCTTTGCTGTGGGGATACAGAGATGGAGACAGGCAAAACTTTGTGAAGAAGTGATATTTGACTTGAGCCCTGATTGGTGAGAAGAAGGCAGCACATGCAGATCTGGGGGAAGATCTGAAGTGAGCTAGGGCACTGTGAATGAGGAGGACAATGGCAGAGGCTAGAGTCAGAGAAAGACGCAGAAGCAGAGGATACAGAGCCTTGCCGGCCATGGTAGACAGTTTGGATTTTATTCTGATTACAGTGGGGAATCATGAAGAGTTGCATGAAGGGGAGTGACATGATCAGATTTACCCATTAGAAAGATCCTTCTGTGGGTGTCTGGGTGGCTCAGTCGATTAAGCATCCAACTCTTGATTTCGGCTCAAATCACGATCTCACAGTTAGTGAATTCAAGCCCGCAGTGACAGTGCAGAGCCTGCTTGGGATTCTCTCTTTCCCTCTCTCTCTGCCCTTCCCCTGCTGTCTCTATCTCTCAATCTCTCTCTCTCTCTCTCTCTGTCTCTCTCTCTCTCCCTGTCTCTCTCAAAATAAATAAACTTAAAAAAAAAGATCATTCTGGGTGCCATATAAAGGGCAGACTGTAAGGGACAAAAGTGAAAACAGGGAGGTGGGTCAGGAAGCAATTTTAGTATTTCAAGTGAGAGATGACAAAAGCATACTTATAACAGCAGAGACAGTAAACATTGTTGGATTTGGCATATATTTTGGAAGTGGAGCCAATAAGTCTTGCTGATGAATCTGACTAGGATGTGAGGCAAAGAGAGGAATGGAGGCTGTTGGATTGATCAACTAAGGCACAGTGGCCATTACTTGGTGGGAAGATTTGGTGGCAGATGAGTGAATTTGGGGAGAGGTGGAATCAAGAGTCTTGTCCTGGCAGTGTTAAGTTTGAGATACCAGTTAGACATCCAAGTGGAGATACAAAGTTGGGAGATAGATATACAAGTTCAGAGCAGGACAATATAGGGTTGGAGATGAGAGGTCAGTCTACAGATTATCTGTCGCATATAGATCGTATTAAAAGCCAACAGGCAGGATGAGGTCATCTAGATAGGGAACAAGGAACCCCCCTCACCACCGAGAAGTCCTGTGAGCTGCACCACCCTTTCTTCCCAGCCTAGATACTCTTAGAGAGTAATGGTGGAGGGAGAAGAAATCTCAGAGACGAAGCACTCTACAAAACACTACACATTTTATCCAAAGGGATGTTTAAAATTATTTTGCTGGATTACATTTACAGGTTTAGATTAAAATTTAGATTTTCTCTTACCCACCACACAGTAAGTGAGGGCTTATCAAATCAGCCCTAAACAAAGTAAAGAAATTCCATTTTCTTTGATTACCTGAGCATAGTGGGAATAAATCTGAGATCTTGCTTCATATATAACTTTAAACCAAATAATTCTTACCAACCTACACATAGTTCAAAAAAGTCAATATAATATTTTAATGTCATATATAAAAGAAATAAAAGGAAAGTAATTTATAATAAAATAATATGTATTTCAATATGTCAGTGCTCAGACACGACTACACTAGAAAATATGAAGTAGTCAGATGCTTGCATCTATATATAGACTCACCATAAATGTGACAGCCAGAAATGTGGATGCATTTTTGGCAACTCAAATACCCAAACAGCAACCGCCATCAATAACACGATTCTCCAAAATGGCAAACAACTTTTGTAAGGTTCTGAACAAAACCTAAGTACATACTTCCCTCAATTTGCACAATACTTCCATTTCTGTAAAACCACTTTTTAGATGCCTAAACAGGCTTTCCACTTACATGAATTTCTCTGGAAACACTGTGCAAGGTATGAAATAATTTTTCATTAAGCAAGAGTGTCCATGCATTATAGGCCATTTAGCTTCCCTGGCCCAATAAAAGTTAATAGTACTCCCAAATCATGTGACAACCAAAAAGGCATTCATAAATTTGCAGATATAGGGAGTAGTATTACTCCCGTTGAAGACTTCTCTTTAAGTAACATCAGATCATTTTTTAGTTAATATAGAGCCAATGAGAAATTATAAGCAGAAAGGTGTTCACACACCGGTGTTTTAGAAGATACCACCAATGGTATTGTATAGATTTAAATGGTGGAAATCAGTGGCTTAGAGTTCCATTAAGTGGTCTTTGCAATAATTCAGATAATAGAAAATAAAAACCTAGATCAAGATCATGGCATTATGAAGGGAGAATCATAATCTAGACACAGCCTTAACAAAATGAAAAAATCAGAAAGTCCATTATACATAGATTCAGGAAGAGAGAGGAATGTGAGATGGCTCTGTATTTTCTAATTTGGGAGAAGTGATAATGTCATTCACTGTATTAATAAATATAAGAAGAAAAGCAGATTTGGAGGACAAGAGGGTAGAAAATAAGTTATATTCCACTTCAAGAAAGACTTGAAGAAGCTGCAGGACAGTTTTGTTTCCATCCATTTTACTATGACTAATTCATTAAAAAAGAATATATTGACTCAACTATTTGCCTGTCACTGGGTTTGTAGCAGTAAGACAATCATATTCTCTGCCCTCAAGGAATTTACTATCTAACAAAAAAGAAATGCATCACATTTATTTAATTATAATAGTAGTTAGCACAGTTATGATAAATGCAATAAAGACTTTGGCATCCAATGAAAAGTTGGCCTAATTAGTCTGGGCAGCAAGGAGATGTGCCCTGCCTGAGAGGCTCCAGGAACATTTATGGCCCCCAGTTTCTCAGCTGTACTTCTCTACATCACTCTGCACTGCTAGGATTTCACATTAGTTGAGAATCATTGAGATGACCTATTGTTCAATTTCCTTAGCCATCATCTTTTTGTGGTCTCTGAGACAGGCCTGCAACCTTTATTATCTATCATGGCTTTCAAGTGAGAAAAGAGCTGTTAAATCTTTCATGGATACAAAGTGAATTCATTAGGAAAAAAATAAAATAAATCATTTTTCCCTAACCAGACTTTTTCTCACCAAACGCCTCTACCTCTTGGTAGAGTTGTGACAGCAACTGACCTTTTTGAAGTCTCATATACATCCATAGAGCTGGATACTCATACCGGTGATTCTATGCCAGAGAATTTTCAGGTATACCTGGAAATGTCTACTTGTCTTTCAATGTCACTTCTCCCACTATGTCTATAAAACGCCACCTCCACTTTCCTGATTTATGTGGGCAGCCTACAAGAAAGCTGGTTCTTTCAAAAATTGTCTTAGACCAGCAGTCTTGAGGAGACTAGTAAGGCAAAAAGCCAATCTAAAACTGCAGAGCAGTTCCAGCAAAATCAGCAGATCCTCAGCCAGAATTACCTGACACTTCCCATATACCAAAGGAGACTTGGTCCCACAGGAATCCCTCCTTACTTACACGTTGTGAAGAAAAACTGGTGCAGCAATTTCTCAAATGAGAGAAAGCTTTAGTTATTATCAGAATAAGAGGGGAAAGTGTTATATAAAGTGGACTTCGGTGAGTTATAAGACTGTAGATGAAATAAGTTCCCTATTAGAATCTGACCAACTGATATTTAAAACATCTGTGTTCAAATCACTCAGTATTGAACTGGCCAGGGAATACGTGGAAGATTTTCTACTTTGTAGTTTTCACTGCAAAACTCTTTTAAATGTAATTTTCATGAATAAATGACTACTACAATGTAACTCATAGTTTGAAAAATCAATATTTGTGTGAACTTCTGAATTTTGGCTCTGGACCTAAACCATAGTTAACACACACATACACACACACACACACACACACACACACACACACACACACCTTTTTTTTTAATAGAACAAATATAAAATATAAGCCAGGCTACAGTGAAAACAGAAATATCTATTAAATAGAAATAGAAACAGCTTTTAAAACACCTAAAAGATCATTAATTCGTAAAGCCCCGACCATCCTCCAAACACATTTAGATCAGTTGAGAAAACCTAGATGATTAGAAGGTTTATGGAATATTAAATAATTAAATAGAGGTGTTTCCAGGGGGTGCCTGGGTGGCTCAGTCACTTAAGCCTCCAACTCTTGATTTTGGCTCAGGTCGTGATCTCATGATTCATGAGTTCAAGCCCTGCATTGGTTCCTCACTGACAGTGCGGAGCCTACTTGGGATTTTCTCTCTCTCTCCCCCTCCCATGTGCATGCTCTCTTTCTCTCTCTCAAAAACAAAATAAAATAATATTTAAAAAAATAGAGGTGTTTCAAAAAAAAACTATAAGAAAACAAAAAAAATGAGGTGTTTCCAGAGGCAAAGAGGACGTTTGTAATATGTTTTGCATCTGTAATATGCTACTTTACTAGTATCATTGACAATTTGAAGACTATAGACACAGACATCTGTTTGTAGAGCAGATAGGATCTATGCAACATCTACAGAAGAGTAATTCATTTGTGTTGATGTCTAATTAGAAAATTGTGAAAAGCTATGTAGTTTTAAGTTTAAGTTTTAAGTTTTCTAGTTTTAAGAAATAGAAATAATATAGGGGCGCCTGGGTGGCTCAGTCAGTTGAGTGTCTGACTTCGGCTCGGGTCACAATCTCGCAGTTGAGGAGTTCGAGTGCCACATCAGGCTCTGTGCTGACAGCTCAGAGCCTGGAGCCTGCTTCAGATTCTGTGTCTCCCTCTCTCTCTGCTTCTCCCCTGCTCATGCTCTGTCTCTCTCTGTCTCAAAAAATAAAGATAAACATTAAAAAAAAAAAGAAATAATATAGTGTGTGTGTGATTGTATAAATATATAAGCACAAGTCACACGACTATTCTCTTTTAATTACAGTTTCAATGAAGATAGAATCAATTGCATTTCTGAAATGATAGGTGTACCTTTAAAAAATATATGTATGATTTCTCTTTCAGTAACTAAAAATGATGACTGTGGAAAATACCAACCTATCTTAATAACTAGGGGTCAGAAAAGGGATGATGATAAATACATTTAATCCTAGGGCATATATTCAAACCAAGTATGTATAAATAATGAGGTGTCCCTTAGCTATAATCTCTTTGGGAACCTCTTTTCAAATTCAGATGTGAGAACTGCAAAACACAAGCTGATGCAATATTCTGAAAAATCCTCCAGAGGGAAAAACATCTACAAAACAAGCATATCAAATGAATTGTGTTCAAGAATTTAAACCAAAATGGTAATGCTAAGAGAGCAATATAGGATCATGAAAATAAAATTATTTTGCATTATCATTTTAGATCATTCTCTCTGTTTTGGAACTGAAGTAATTACTTTCAAGAATATAGTCCTTATATGAAACCTGAAAGCTATTATTGTTTTATCTGTCTTGGTTTAAAAAAAAAAGCTATTACTTTTATGATAGCATTTGACTTGGTAAAAGTAATAAAACTATAAACTCCCTTGTCAAAAGCATGGAATTATTTAAATAGATCCCACTTTGACCACAAAAACATGATAAAATTAAGAGAAGTTTAATGTTCACAATAAATCCCATAGGATCTGAGAATATTTCTATGACCTTGAATATGAAAGTTCCCATGAGAAACATTTGCGTTTTTTCACTGCATAAAAAACAAAGCAAATTGCAAATAAGGTACAGAGAACTTAATCAAAAGTATTTCACCAAATGTTAACAATTGAGTACCTACAAAACCATTGTGATAATATTCTCATTGACTAGCTAACAAGGAAAAAAAATTAATTTTTAATTTTAAGTAGTTTTCTAAAAGTATAAAAAAAATCCTCACTCTAATCCTGGTTTACAGTTTAAAATGTTAATATATGATAATGAGGCTACCTTCTGAATTACTAGTGGAAAGTAATCACTGGGATAGTTGTTTTTATATTTTAATGTATCCAATGGAAAAAAAAATAGTTCTGTAACTTTGGCAAGATACAAAAACTTCTAATAATTTTTGTAGTTAAACTTCTTATGCATTATTCAGTACTTACATACTATTGTTTTATACTGATATGAATAGCAATCTCACAAAGCACTTACAAAATTTAGAATCTTTGATAGAACAGGATTAGTATAAAACCTACATTAAAAATTTGTTTCTGAATTATAAAATCAAACATATTCAAAGTAAAAGGAAAAATTATATGTTTGGTATCTATTCATATTTCTATTGATTCTTCTATGTATTTGTCCACTTCTGTTTTTCTCGTGGGTTGTTTGCACTTTTCCCATTGATTTAAGGGCTCTTTTTATATCAGAGACTGGCCCTTCAGTTAGAGAATGTGTCACAAAATTTTTTCCAGATATTGCCTACTACTTATTTAGTGTATCTAAGACAATTTTTCTATATACATGCTTATACAGTAACTTTAGATTTGCTCACTTAGTGACTTCTAATTTTCATGATATTCTTTAAAATATCTACCTCACTCACTCATGTTTTCTTCTTATACATTTATGATTTTGTTTAATAAAACTTAAGCCTTTGATTTAGCTATTTTGATTTTAAGAGTAAAACGAATAGCCCTATTTCTGATTTTTCAAGTAGCTAGCCCACTTATTTCAATATCATCTATAATTTATTTTCCCTCTGACTTGAAATAATACTTACTGTGATTAACAAAATAATGCTTCCCCAAAGAACTCCATATCCTAATCCCCAGAACCTGTGAATAAATTAGGTTATGTGGCTAAGAGGAATTAAGGTTGCAGATGGAATTAAGGTTGTTATTCAGATGAACTTGTGGTGTGGAGATTGTCCTGCATGATCTAGGTGGGCCCAATGTAATCATGAGAGTGCTTGTAAGTGGAAGAGGGAGATAGAAAAGACGGAATCACAGAGAGATTTGAAAATATTATGCTGCTGGCTTTGAAAATGGAGGAAGGGACTCCAAATAATGCAGGCAGCTTCTAGAAGATGGAAAAGGCAAGAAAATGTCCTCTAGAGCCTCCAGAAGGAATATGGTCATGCTAACACCATAGCCCGGTCAGACGCATTTTGGACTTAGACCTCCAGAACTGTAAAAAAAATAAATTTGTGTTGTTTTAAGGCAGTATGTTTGTGATAGTTTGTTACAGCAGTAATAGAAAACCAGTATGTCTTATTTTATGCGTGAGAAAATGAGAATTAAAGTGACATTAATTTCCTAATTAATGGCACATTTTGGTTAATATAAAGGGATCCTTATTTTTAGGCCCACAAGCTAAACTTCTTATATTTACAAATAATAAAAAATTAGTAAAAGAAAGAGAAAAAAATAGAACTTAAAAATATAGCACAAATAATTGAAGGGTTGAACTATAAGTAAACTGAAAAAAAATAGGAGGTAACTACTGCGCAGTTAAACATTACTATGGAGATCTATAGTAGATTACCCTGAGGATTGGATAATCAGTTCCTTTAACTTTAGAGTATAATTTTCTATGAACATACCTGACATTTTTAGAATTTCCAGAGCTACACAAATGAATGGCCACAATAATGATGCCATAAAATAAAACTTTTACTGAGAACAAGGAAAACTTTGAAATATTATGCAACCTTACCTTTCTACTCAATGTATGATCTCCTTTCCACATAAAGGTTGGACAGAAAAACTTTTCCTATCAGTTGAAAGTGTCATGTAAGCAGAGAGAATCTTTCCAAGTGTGCTTTCTCATGCATTTTTCTGGTGTAGAGCAAGCATGAAGCACTAGGCTTTGAAAGAATGTTCAGAGATTTACAGTCAAGGTAACACTGTAAATCTAGGCTTTTGTGTACCCCTGTAGCACCAAAAATGAATCAATAATACGTAAAAACATTAGGAGAGAAAACCAAAAAGATGTAGTCAAACTCAAACACGAGATAGGTCTCCATGGATGAGAAACAGAAGAGAAATACCAGAAGTTCTGCTAGACTCTAAATCCAAAAGTAAGCACTAGTAGCTAGGATTTTGTTTCTGAAGGCTAACAGAGACAACAATATGGCACGCAAGATGGAGAACTGAAATGACATCCACTGATCAAGGCTAGGGCCTGGGGTGGAACTCACCTCCTAAAAGGAAAATGAAAAAACACTGTTGTATCTGCTGCTTTGGTCACAGTGCATATGGAGCTTCAGGCCTAAGCAGAGAGGCACAGCTCCTTGACTGTGGAAAAAAAGCAAGTTATTAGGTGGCTTGAGGAACAGATCTGCAGTACTGTCAAATCAACATGTACTGATGACTCCAAGTTCTATTATAAAACTCTATTTTAGCCTAGAGATTTGGAAGAGGCAACCATACGACCACCAGCTAAGCAGAGGTGAGCACAGAAGTAGAGTGAGATAGAAATGCAAAGTAAAATTTCAAAATACATACACTTGTGTGTGTGTGTGTGTGTGTGTGTGTGCCTGTGTGTATCCAAGAACAACAACAATAAAGTCAACAATTAAACGAATCCATCCCAGATGAAATTAACTTAGAGAACAGTCTAACAAAGATATTTAGATAGGTGTTTAGCAAGTTCATTGATATAAATGAAGACATAGTTTTCTTTAAAGAAGAAAAAGAGAAGAGCTGAAAATTTTCAAATATTGATTTAGACTAGTGGATAGGAGTGACCATTTTCAATGGTCATTATCAATTTCATTTTTAGTTTCTTAAAGTACATATATCCTCAGCAGTATAGTTTCATTAATACTAAAATAAGTACTTGTTTGAAAATATCTTAACTGATACATAAATTAACTTATGCAAACCTACCTGGTTTTGCCATCTTTGGGTGTTTGTACTTTCTATGGGCTTGTAGTAAACATAAAAAGAGAAAGAAAAATTTGTCCCAGTAATACAGTACTTAAATTTTGTGTCATAAAGCTGACAATTGCTGTTCCTTTAATGTCTTCTGATATGTAAACACTGTAGCCAAATAAGATAAAGATAAAAAAGGAAAAGAAAAATAAATCTGAACAAAAGGAGACAGAAATAAAAGAAAAAAAAAACAGGTAAATATGAGAATCACAGAACTTACAGAAATTAAAAATGAAGTTATTTTTAAAAACACAATAAATTGAATAAAATTCACAATAAGACATAATAGATACAAAAAAGAGAATTAGTACACTTAAAGATAATATCAAGAAATTTACCCCAAAAGTAGAACTTAGAAACAAAGAGATTTATTATAAAGAAGATAAATAGAGGATTTAAGGGTTGATATTTATTGAAAAAGAGCAGATGACAGACTGCAAAGCTTTACTATGTGTCCAATAAGTATTCTAACAGGAAATAATGGAGGAATAGTAGAGAAACAATTATTGAAAAAATAGTACCTGAGAAATTTCCAAACTCAAGACAGACATAAATTTTCAGATCAAGAACACTCTAAACATCATGTAAAAAAATGAAACTAAATTCATATGAGGTGTATCCTACTGAATGTATATAACATTAAGAATAAAGATTAAAAATACGATGAGATACATCTACGCACTACTAGAACAGCTAAAGCACAAGGAGCAACTAGAACTTTCCTACATTGTTGGTAGGATTATAAAATCAGACAACCACTTTCAAAAATATCTTTGTTATTTCTTATAAAAACAAACAAATAAACTTCTGTATGAACCAGAAATCACATCCCTAATATTGACCTAAGAGAAAGAAAAGCATATGTCTATAAAAATATCTGTAGGAGAAGGTTTATAGAAGATCTATTTATAATAGCCTCCAAACTGTAACTCAAAAATTCATCAACTGGTGAAAAGTGAGTAGATAAAAAAAATTGTGGAACATCTATACAGTGGAATGCAACTTAGCAATAAAAAGACACAAAGTATAATGCATATAAAAATATTAATAAATCTCCAAAGCTAAGATAGAAATTAAACACAAAATCTTGCATAATCCCATTTATGTAGCATTCTGAAAATGGCAAATCCATAGAAATAGTAATAAGATCATTGTCAGAGACTGGAGATAGGTGAAGGGTTGAATAACAAGGGACATGAAAGAATTTGGGGGTTGATGGCAATGTTCTATATATTGAGCTATACACATGAAAAAAGTGGATTTCACTTATGTAAAATACACCTCAATGAACCTGAATTTTTAAAAAAGAATGAAGAAAAATATTAAAAGCTATCAGAGAGAGAAAAGGAACACATTTTAAGACTTCTCCTTGAAAAATAAAAAGGCAACAGAAGGCAATAAATTATTAGATTTAAAGCAATGAGGAAAAAAATATATATAAACCTGATCTTTTATATCCAGTCAAACTATCATTCAAGAATGAGGCAGGGGCACCAGGGTAGCTCAGTTGGTTAAGCATCTGACTCTTGATTTCAGCTCAGGTCACGATCTCACAGTCCTGTGATGGAGCCCTGTGTCCAGCTTAGTGCAGAGTCTGCTTGGGATTCTCTCTCTGCCCCTACCTCACTCATGCTCTCTTTCTCTCTCAAAATAAATCAATAAACTTAAAAAAAAAAATGAGGCAATTATATTTTCAGATATATAAAAGCTAAAAGAAGTTACTGCTTATGGATTCTGATGAAAAGAACTAATAAAAAATGTCTTTCAGCAGTAACTAAAATAAAACCAGTAGGGACATATGAAAATTTTATTTTAATGGTGTATAAAACTCAACGAAAATAAATTTAATTAGTATTGAGGGTAAGACAATTCACTGCTTTCACATTTTAAAAAGTCAAGCAATTCTAAGACTAAAGAGGATAATAATGGATCATTAAAACATGCTAAGATCATTTTTATGTTTGAAGAAGAATGGAAACACCAAATAATTTAAAGTCTGTGAGAAAAATCTATAGTTAAATATTATGCCAAAAAAATAAAGATTACAACTAAAAGACAAAATATAAAATCAACAATAAATGACTCAGCAGATATAAAGTGGAGAATAGAAAATTTTTGTAATAAGTCAGAAAAAAATTTTTAAGTAACCAAAAAAAGAATTGTAGGCATAAAATATAAAATAACTTAGTAAAAATAAGTGCAGCCATATCAGAAATATTAATAATTGAGATTATTATGTTGGATAAAACAAAAAAATTGCTGTATGCTGCTAACAATACACTAAACCTAAAGACCACACACAACAGCTGAAAATAAAAAACAAAATATATCTTATGCAAATACTAGCCAAAGAAAGTTATTTTAGCAATATAATATTTGAAAAAAAATCAAATTAAAAAAGGGGTTCCCGAGTGGCTCAGTCGGTTGAGCATCCCAACTCTTGGTTTCAGCCTAGGCCATGATCTTAGGGTTCATGGGATCAATAAAAAAGACTAACTCAAAAGAATGAGATGACAAATCACAGACAAGGAGAAAATGTTTGCAAAAGACACATCTGATCAAGGTTTGTTATCCAAAATTTACAAAGAACTCTTAAAACTCAACAATAAGGGGCACCTGGGTAACTCAGTGAGTTAAGCCTCCAACTTTGGCTCAGGTCATGATCTCATGGTTCATGAGTTTAAGTTCCAAGTTGGGCTCTGTGCTGACAGCTTGGAGCCTGGAGCCTGCTTCAGATTGTGTCTCCTTCTCTCTCTACCCCTCCCCCACTCATTCTCATTCTCTCTTACTCTCTCTCTCTCTCAAAAATGAATAAACATTTAAAAAATGTTTTAAATAAATCTCAACAATAAGAAAACAGCCTGATTAAAACAATGGGCAAAAGACTTCAACAGACATCTCACCAAAGAAGATATACAGATAACAAATATGCATATATAAAGATGTACCATATCATATGTTATTAAGGAAATACAAATTAAAACAATAATGAGATACTATTACATATCTATTAGAATGGCCAAAATCTAAAACGGTACAACACCAAATGCTGGAGGGGATGTGAAGCAACAGGCATTCATATACATCCCTAGTGGGAATGCAAAATGGTATAGCTCTCTGGAAGACTTTTGGAAGTTTGGCAATTTCTTAGGAGGCTATACATATTCTTGCCTAACGCCCCAGCCATTGTGCTTTTCGGCATCTATCCAAAGAAGTTAAACACTTATGACCGCACAAAAATTGACACACACATAATTATAGCAGATTTATTTATAATTGCCAAATTTTGGAACAAAGATGTTCCCCAGTAGGTAAATGGATAAACTGTGATATGTCCAGACAATGGAATATTACTCAGCACTAAAAAGAAATGAGCTATCGAGCTATGAAAAAACATGGAGGAATCTTAAATGCATGTTACTAAGTGAAAGAAAATAATCTAATAACGTTACATACTATATGGTTAGTGTTTTATGACTTTCTCAAAAAGGCAAAAACATAGAGACAATAAAAAGGTCAGTGAGTGCCAGAAGTCGGAGGAGGCAGAGGTGAAGAAGCAGAGCACAGAAAAATTTTAGGGTAATGAAAATACTCTATGATTTAATAATGATGAATATATGTCTATTATACATTATATATTATACATTTGTCCAAACCCACAGAATTTACAACACCAAGAGTGACATTTAAGTTAAACTAGGGACTTTGGGTGATTTTGATGTGATGCAAAGTTTCATCTTTGGTTAAAAAAAAAAAAGTATTCTGGTGAGTGATCTGATGATGGGGGAGGCTATGTACATGAAGGGAAAAGGGAATATGAGAAATATCTATGCCTTCCTCTCAATTTTGTTGTAAACCTGAAACATCTCTTAAAAAATTAAGTCTTTAAAAATAAAAAAGATGCACTATTTGGGCAGTGGTGTCTTTATAGGACTAGCTTGGCTTCAGACTTCCAACTTAGTTCCTATATGTGTAGCTTCCAAGATTGATTCCCCTTTCTTCCCAGAGATTCTGAGAAATATCCAGTAGTCTTTACCATAATCCTTTTCTGTTGATGCCTAGCGGAACTGTTTTTATTGCTTATAGCTGAAAACCTAAACTGATACAGCTCTGAGGTCCAATCTACCTGGAAAGTAAGGGAAGAGTTCATCATATAAACTCTGTTGAGAAACAAAGACTGTGCCCTTGGGCTGTATTGTTGGGAATCTGGGCCTCATGACATTAGGTCAAAGTTTGAAGAATCTAAGAGTATGCCAAATTCCACTAAAACTCTACTGAAACTTCTGTCTGAGGTCACCTATGATTTTGTTACTGTTATATCCAATGCATTTTCTTCTCAAGTTTGATATTTTGGCTATATCTGACACTGTTGACCATTCCATCCTTCTTGAAGCTCTATAGTCTCTTGACAGAGAGAATTTTGAGGGCAGAGATTGAGCAGATGATCTTTGTATTGCCAGTACATTGCATTCTGCAAGCAGAATGGCATTCAATGAGATTTCAATGAATGAATAAATACATATTTTATTTTTAACTACAACTAAAGGAGAGCGCCTAATCGAATAAAGCACACAGGAAATTTTGGTTGATAGGGAAAAAAGAACAGTAATTCATTTTGACTGTTTTGAGTCCATTGTAATTATAGTGATTAATAATGGCATGTCAGCAAATTGTAGAGTAATGCAAACGTATCAATGGGGTTGGTCTATTTGTTAACATATGTTGATTTATCAATTAAATTAGGGAGTAAAAAGATAATGAAGGAACTATAAAAACTGTATGCAGTTGTCAAGATCCCAAAGAACATCAAAAGTCCAGTGGATATTCAGTTAATCATACAGGTCTTTACCTCAACAAAACCAAAAGTACCTTGCTGGTTTAACAATACCATCTCATTTTTTGGAACTTCAGAGATCACAGACTGATTACCACATCTAGATCAAATCTGAAGATGAAAGCAATCTTCACCTATACAAAAGCAAACCCAGCTCCATTGGAGGTTTATAGTTAAATAATATTTATACCAAGATCAAACTTGCCTCAACCTATCAGATATCAATCTCATGGACATTCATCGACCAGGAATAGGGGTCAGAAGACTTTAGTCTGTGGACCAAGTCCAGCCTCTCATCTGTTTTGGAAATAAAATTTTATTGTAACACAGTTGTACCCATTTGTAAATGTATTGTCCAAGGCTGCATTTGCTCTATAATAGCGAAGTTGAGTTGAGATAGATATAATGTGGCCCACAAATAGCCTAAAATATTTACTATCTGGATCTTTACAGAAGAAGTTTGTTGATCCCTGATCAAGAATATATGAATATATGAAGAAAGCAGAGAGGTGTAATTTAGATTTTTGAACTTGTACAAGGAGCCTTGAAAATGGGAATTCTTTCTATCCTATTATCAGAACTAAAGTTTCTCCCTCATCTCCTCCCCTCTCCATCTCACCTTTTCCTTATAGTAAGGGCTTACAACTATCAACAGTTTGTCATAATTAAAATTTGTGATTAAAAACATATGGTGTATCAGAATTCCATGTCCACTTGTTAATTCACCTAATTCTTTTTCCTAGCTTCTCACATTGTTCTTACTTGCAAAAAAATAATGGTCTCCTTTTTGCTAATACTCCTTCTTCTAACAATCCTTCATCAATCTATTTCTCTGCTCTTATTTTTTCACAAATATCTTAAATGTAATACTTCCTAATGTACATGTTCTTAGTAACATTTTCTCCCAGCTCCACACTTGTTCATGAATCATTTATCTGTCTCCATAGATTTCATCATCATTCTGTATGGCTTAATTCCCTCTTGCTTTGACCTTTCCTTTAAACCTCACACCCGCATTTCCAAATGTACATCTTCATGTGGGCGTGTTGCTTTCCTACTCACACTTGTCTGGTTTGACATCTAAATCATTGTCTCTATGCACAAAAAAACAAATCATAAAATACACACAAAAATAGCACAGCTATTCATTGTTTACATTCCCTAACGCAATTAAATGCACCACTCTCTTACTGGTTGCCAAAGCTAGAAACAAGGGAACCTTCTCAACCATCTACATCGAACCAAACCTAAAATTCTGAAGAGTCTTGAAATTAAAATGTATTCAGGAATTGTATTCTTTACATTTTATTTTTTAAAGAGAGAGAGAGAGTGCAAGCTGGAGAGGGGCAAAGGGACAGAGAGAATCTTAAGCAGCCTCCACAGTCTGCACAGAACCCAGTGCGGGGCTCAATCCCACAACCCCCAGGTCATGACCTCAGCTGAAATCAAGAGGTAGATGCACAACCAACTAAGCCACCCAGGTGTCCCCATATCATTTTTATTACCCTATTTTATATTCTCATCATCAAATAACTTTAAAATAGTAGCAACCTATGTTTCTGGTTTCAATTGACTATTTCTCTAATTGATCACTCATATTATTTTCAGACTTATTATAATATGAATCTGATCATGAAACATCTCTGTTCAAAAACCTTCAAGATCCACCCCCCCATAACTCCCAAAGCAAAAGTTTTAGAGTGGCATTCAAGGTTGATTATGCCCTGAGTGTCTTGTCTTGTCAGATTTATTTCCACTTAAATACCCTCTTAAATTTAAGTATAATAACATTTGATTATTTTCCATTTTCCAAATATATGTGGCATAAGAGTTGAGCCATTCTTCCCACCCACACTCCTTCACAGACTTTCCTAAGCACTTGAGAAAAAAATAGGTGGTCGTAGTTTGGCTGACAATTCCATTTTGGTTTACTAAGAACCTAATGCAAGCTGGCTGAAGAAGAGGGAAGGGTACAAAGAGGACCAAGGAGATTCTGAGGAAATAATAAGGCAATTATAAGAAAGAGAAACTTTGCAGAAAGAGCAGGGTTTTGAGCTGTTTTGCTGTATGACTCCTTCCTCTGTTTTCTCATTAAATCTTTACTAAGTCTATTTTTCTAAATAATACTCTACACAGTTGGATTTAAGGGCTAAAACTGAGTGGCCTGGCCTGAAGGAGTACATGAGGTAAGTCCAAGCTGACCTTGGATTCCATTTAACTGCATATTTGTTTGCTTCCACCTTTATTTTATAAATGTTTTTGAAGGCATGAATCAGGTTTATAGGGACTGATCTCTGCTTATGTGATTGATTTGAATTCTATTAGTCTCTAACCTGTATTTTTCCTTTAATTTCTATTTTAATACTATCTCTGTGTACTATTCTCCTAATCCTTCTAGTATAATCAGCTGGACAAATGAATTGGCTCATTTCCACAATCTTATCTCCTCTATATTGGTATCCCCTGCTGTGTTACTCCACTTGGGTTTTATGAAAGACCTACATTAGTACCTGTCTTCAGTAACCAAAAGAAATATGAAGAGGATTTTAGCTTTTACAAAAAAGGTGGAAGGTGGCATTTGTTTTGCAGTGAGACCTTACAGAGGCAGCAGCACCTCCAGCAGCGCCCCCAAGCTTTTTCCCCTGAAACTACACTCAACATCTCAGCATGAAGGGGCATAACTTTGAGCTGTGTCTGTACCTGTGCTTTATCTCAATTCCTTTTCTGCATCTGTTAGCAAGATATGTCCTAAGGTATGAGAAAAGCCCAAGAGAGATTATTTTGAGGGG
Organism: Acinonyx jubatus; assembly: GCF_027475565.1. Lineage (NCBI taxonomy): Eukaryota > Metazoa > Chordata > Mammalia > Carnivora > Felidae > Acinonyx > Acinonyx jubatus. Next base: position 120,787,468 of record NC_069382.1, on the reverse strand, counting down.
TCTGGAAATGCTCACAAAATTTTACATAGAAATAAATGGTAATTACTTCTTCACTTTACATCATTTTGGCTCACAAATTATTTCATAGAAATGCTCTACTTTCGAATCACAGGGAGACTCATGGGGTGGGGGGTGGGGGCGTAATCCTCTCACTATCACCAACATAGCACATGCTTAGAAAAGCTCCTTGAGGCTACTTATTCCTTCCTTGAATCAGAAATCAAAAGCCATTAAAATTCTTTAGAAAACAGCTGTTGCGTTTGACTTCTTTACCACTACCAAACAACAGTTGTTGGATATGACCCCTTCTCCCATTAAATAGCATTAGATGTGAGATACTTTTAATGAGGCTTATGATAGTCTATCTTTAAAGCTCTCTTCCAGTGCACTAAATTAGAGCATGCAATTGGTGTTTAAAAGAAAATCATGCCAGACATTATTTTAACAGTGCTAATTAACAAAATCCTAACTCTCATTGTTGCTACATTCTGGTACAGGGCAAAAACAAACAAATAAGACAAGATTATATCAGACAACAATAAGGCTATGGAAAAAATAAAACAGAGCAATGTGATAGAGTGACTGACTGATTACTTTAGATTTGTTAGCTTCAGTACATTAGAGATGTGAGGCAACTGAGTTACTCTGCGATATTTGAGCTGTGACCAGAATGACAAAAGAAAGCAATTATAGAAATATCTGAGAAAGGAACATTCCTGACTGAGGGAATAGCTAGCTCAATGGCACTGAGGAGGAATGAACTTGGCATGTTCAGGAACAGAAAGAAAAGGCAGTGTAAGGGGATGGAGAGTTCAAAATGATGACAAAGTTGCATGCATGGGGATACATCACATGAGGCCTTGCAAGCCATGGTAAGGAGTATGGATTTTCTTCTAAGTGAGATAGGAAGTTTTTGAAAGGTTTTAAGAGAGTGATGGATCTGATTTACATTTAGAAATGAAGACTCTATCTGCTGTGCAGAGATGAGATTGTGAGGGGGCAAGAGGAAAAGTAGGAGGCTCATAAAGAAGTCTAGCCATGAGAAGACAGTGGCTTGGACCAGGGTGGTGTAACAGAGACAGAAGTGGTCAGATGTGAAATATGTTTTGAAAGAATGAAAAATCAGATGGATTGGGTGTGGAGATGGGAGAGGAACAGAGAGAGAAAAAGAAGAATCAGCCAAGACTTCCATGTTTTTGGCTTAAACAAAATGATACGGTAAATATTAACAAAGGAGCAGACTGGAGATGGCAGGACTACTGAACGTTCTTTTCTGGCCATTTCAGATTTGAAATGCTTATAAGACACGCAAGAGGAAATGCCATTATAGGTAGCTAGACACACAAATCAGAAATTCAGCATCAAGATCAGAGATGACGTACAGACCAGGACTAAATAGAGACTATCAGGGAGTGCATGTAGAGCAAAGAAGGGAAGAGAGAAGAGGAGATGTTTAGAGGGTATTTCTACCAATATTTTGGTGACAGCAGAGAAGGGCCTCTGAGTTCGGAGGACAAGCAGAGCGTGAGCTTTTCTTTCTTTCTGAGCTCCAGACTCCTACATCCAATATCTATTTTATAATCATCCCCAAACAACCAACAAGATATCCTTTTCCTCTGTTACTGCTTGAAGAAATTCTAGGATTTTTCTGTGAGCTGCTTGTCCAATATTCATATTTGTTCTAAGAATACAAATGTTTCCAATGACTTCCTCCTTCCGCCAGATTCTTTTCCTGATGCAAATCACACACACACACACCCCCCCGCGGCCCCCCCACCCCCCACCCCATCACTTCCAAACTCAGCATACTCTGTTCTTTGACTTTGGCATCTAGATGTTCATGCTTTCCCTGATGGCACAAGTCCTGTTGTGCTTTTTGTTTCAGAGGTACCTTTGTGTTCTGTGTTGAAGCATTTCATACCTCATCTTAGTAACTGAAGAGTTTAAGAGAAGTACTTGAGGCAGAGAGCCTGGCCAATTAGCTTAATCTTCACCACTGACTAGAAGTATAATCTTTGGTAAATCCTTGAAACTAATTTACCTCACTTCTAAAATATATACTAAAAGTTATGGAAAAAGCATTAAGTGAATGAGTAAACTAATAAATGTACATAATAGGTACCTAAAGACCAGGAGTTAGATCAGATCTCTTTGTCATCTAGAGGTCTTGACAAACACTAACAGTTTTTATTCTCTATGATTTGGTGGTTAAGAATTTTGCGTAAGAAAAAATAAACTAGTAATACCAGTCTCTTCATCCTCTCTCTTATGCCAATTCTCATCTTTCAATGTGAAAGTCATTGTTACAACTATTGTCTGCATGTAGTTGGGGCTTAAGAATTGTATTGCAGTGAGACTTTTTGGCATGAAGTCTCCAGTACACCAAGAGTTGCCAGAAGGAACAGTAACCTAACCCCAAAGACAGTTTCAATGTTTTACTTAGGCCTATATTGCTAAAAAACCCAGTGTCCATCCTCTTTGTTCTACTCAAAGGACACGGTTTCCAAAGTGCGGTGTACAAAACAATGGGGAGCAAGAATACAATATTAGACTTGACACATTTATTTTGTGTCTAAAAAATATGAAGGGATTTATACTTTTCTAATACTTAATGCACTAACACGGTTGACCTCAATGTTCCACAAGTCAAACACAGTAGCATGTACAGGAGGCCCAGGAAGGGTTGGCATTGAGGTGCTCATAAGTTAATTGTTTTTCTAGGTGTTATACCGGAATTTACATGCTACACAGAATGTTGTCAATGTGGTTAATTTTTACAAGATTAGATCTTTAAAATAACAATGGAGATTTTATATACTTTGTCTAAGACAAGGTGTGACCATGAAAATATTTTTACCACAGGGTAGGCAGTTCACTGGTTATCTCCTAAAAAGGATTATCCAACTAAAAGCTGAGTAATATTTATCTTTAAAAAAATTTTGATAAGTGTGTCCACTTTGCTGAGCTTTGCTATGAATACAAGTGACTGTAAGATATTTTTGAAACCAAAATAATATTCTTAATCAGTTTCTTCAAGGTAAAGGTGATATTTTCAATAATGAAGTAAAAACTGCTATTCAAAAGGCATTTGTGCTACAGAGAGATCATTTTTAAAATAATTACTTGGAAATGTCCCACTGTTTTGTTGCTGAAAACAATTTAAATGTAAAACTTCTAATACCTGCACACTAAAAACATGGAAATAGAGTGTTTAAAACTGTTGTTAAAAATTTTCCAGGTGAGTAGTTTCAATGGGTTTTAAACCCCTTTCTTAAAATTAGAAAAATGCAATAAGTTCTGATTAGTTTCTGAGAATAGCTGATATTGGCTGATCAATTGATAATGTTTGCTAGCTACATTTCAACAAAACCCTTTGCATAATTGGGGATGGGATTTAAAAATAAGTATGAGTTATCAAACACAGATAATGGTACACTTCTTCTATCTGGCTGTACTTATTTTTGTGAGATAGCTCTTTTAGCTAAAATAGACATTAAAACCAATATGGGAATAAACTGAACTTAGAACCAGACCTCTGAGCCACTATATCATTAGATATTAAACCAAGATTTTTTTGCTAATGTTTTGTTTTGTTTGTTTGTGTTTTTTTTGTTTTTTGAGAGAGAGAGAGCAAGTGCGAGTTGGGGAGGGGCAGAGAGAAAATCCCAAGCAGGCTTTGAAATGTCAGTACAGAGCCTGATGCAGGGCTTGAGCCCATAAACAGTGAGATCATGACCTGAAATCAAGAGTCAAATGTTAAACTGACTGAGCAACCCAGGCACCCCTAAACCAAGATGTTCTAAATTAATGATGTATGTCAACCAAATTGACATCACCAAAAAAGGCAAAAGGTTGTTGAACCATTGATAAATAGAATGAAACAGTGTGAAAACTATTATTTAATCTTTTTTTTATCTCATCATTCTTAATTTCTATTTTGTTTGTTTTATGAAGTATGTATTATAGTCTGGGGTGCCTGTGTGGCTCAGTAGGTTAAGTGTCCAACTTCCGCTCAGGTCATGATCTCGCAGTTCATGAGTTTGAGCCCTGTATCAGGCTCTGTGCTGACAGCTCAGAGCCTGGAGCCTGTTTCCCTCTCTCTCTCTCTGCCCTTCCCCCACTCATACTCTGTCTCTTTCTCTCTCTCTCTCAAAAATAAACATTAAAAAACTAAGTACATATTACAGAACATTATTAAATATATATAATTAATAATTATATAATTATAATGAATGAGCAGTGTTTAAACATTTTTAGTCAGGAGTGCAAAATCTAAAAAGAAATTTGGAGATCACTGCTTTAGTAGAACCAGTCCCATGATGCCTCAAATTCCCATTTACTTCACCCATTTTGGAGGTACAAGTGCCTTTATTATCAATTACAACCTGCTGTTCCATTTCTATACTGCTTTTCAATCTTCTAATCTGACTGAATCCCACTCCCATCTCAACCTTTCCACTCTGCCCTCTAAAAAGCCTGAGTCTGGATCACCAACTTCTTGTGGTAGCTAATCTCCTTAGATGGCTCCCAATGATCACATCTCCTGGTATTGACAATATTGTGAGTTTCTCCTTGGAATCTGGATTGTCCTTGTGACTCATTTTAATAAATAGAATGTGGCAGAAGTGGTACTATGCCAGTTCTGGGTCTAAGCCTCAAGAATTTCTGTGAGCTTCCACTTTTGTGCATTTGGGAGCTCTGAGCTGCCATGTTAGAAGTGTAGCAACACTGCTGGAAAGTTCATGTGGAGAGGGAGAGACCCTGAGACTATAGGGAGAGAGACAGGGAATTGTCCTAGCTGAGCCCAGCTTTCCAGTCATCTCCACTAAGGCACCAGATATGTGAATGAAGCAACTTGGATTTTCAAGCCAAATCAAATCCCAGGTGACCTCAGCCCCATCTGACATCATGCAAATTGGAAGAATCACTCAGCTGGGCCCAGTCAACCTACAGTATCTCAACAAATAGTAAAATTATTACTTTAAGTCACTGAATTGTGGTATGGTTTATCAAGCAGCATTGATAACAAAATCCTCTGTTATATTCTTAATCATCTAGAAACTTTCCCTTCCGTCTTTTGACTGAAAACTGACTTTCCAGTTGAGGACATTTTACCCTACAGTCCTCTCAAGTGACAGCTGCTTTTCCCCTCACACCCCACCTATGCCAGGGCCAATAAACTGAGCAGATATTGTCCTTGCTCCCCACTGTCCTCCTGCAGAGACCTCTGCTCTCTTGAAGCTCATGCCATCTGGCTATAGCCTTCCTAAATCATGCTGCTGCCATCTGCTGATCTCTTGGCCATTCCTTTTACTCAAAGACAAGCTAGCCCCTGGCTCACACTCCGATTCCTGCTTTTGTCATTGTGCTCTATAATTTCAACATCCATGTGAACGACTCAGCCTATAACCTTCCTCTTAGTTCCTTGACTTCTTAAGTTTTCCTCTCCTCTTTGGCCACCTGATCCCATGGTCATACCCTAGAATTTATAAACAGAACCACCTCTGAAATATGAATTTCAAGTATCTCATTCTTTTACCTCACATGTGCTATTAACCGCACTGAAACACTTATTTGGCCACATCAGAGTCTCTAATAGGCAATGACATGTTGAAGGAAATAACACAATCAGACTAACACATTTTTTCATTGATAATTACAAACTTCATACAGACCTTCATCACTGCCCACAATACTAATTAGTTTCTGCATTAGGTTTGCATTCATAATTTTGGACACGACTATTTTATGCCATCTCTTCTCACCTCAAATCTCCTATTTCCCCTGCCCCTCCCCTTACCCTCCATTAATGATGTCTCCTCATGCTTCATAAATAAAATAGAAATCATTCAATGGAGACTCCACATCTTCCTGACATCAAATCTACCAACCCACCTGTAAGTGGGTTAGTATCTTCACTCCTGTTACAGAGATTCACTTCAGGTGTCTGTCTCTCAGGCTCATCAGCCCACTAAGAGCCCTGGGTCCCATCCCCTCTTGCTTTTCCAAAGGTTTTGTACCTCCAATTATTCTGTCTACTTTGCATCACTGTCTACTTTGCATCATTCTGTCTACTTTGCATCACTGTCTACTTTGCATCCACTTCAGTGTAAAAACAAAAGATATTTTTATTTTATTTCTCAAAAAAAATTAATGCTTATTTATTTGAGAGAGAGAGAGAGCACCAGTGGGGTAGGGACAGAGAGAGAGGGAGACACAGACTCTGAAGCAGGCTCTAGGTTCTGAGCTGTCAGCACAGAGCCAAATGCAGGGCTCGAACTCATGAATCGTGAGATCATGAACTTGAGCTGAAGTCAGAGACTTAACCAACTGAGTCACCCAGACACCCCAATTAAAAATATTTTTAGGGGCACCTGGGTGGCTCAGTCGGTTAAGCGGCCGACTTCGGCTCAGGTCACGATCTCGCACTCTGTGAGTTCAAGCCCCACGTCGGGCTCTGTGCTGACAGCTCAGAGCCTGGAGCCTGTTTCAGATTCTGTGTCTCCCTCTCTCTCTCTGACCCTCCCCCATTCATGCTCTGTCTCTCCCTGTCTCAAAAATAAATAAACGTTAAAAAAAATTTAAAAAAATATTTTTAAATACCATATCTCCCTTTAAAACATTTTTTAAATGTTTATTTATTTTTGATAGAGTGTACACATGCATTTGCATGCGAGTTGGGGAGGGGCAGAGAAAGGGAGACAGGTTTGAAGAGGCTCCACACTGACAACAGAGAGTCCTCTGTGGGGCTTGAACTCATGAACTGCAATACCATGACCCCAGCCAAAGTCAGATGCTTAAAACTGAGCCACCCAGGCACCCCAAGTCCCATCTCTCCCTTATTATGCTATTTTTCTGCTCACCTCCACAGAAATTCTTTTAAAAACGCACACAAGCAATCACCTGCTAGCCCTTCTTCAAACTCTAAATTTGGCTTCACTTTGGGGCACCTGGGTGGCTCAGTCCAACTTCAGCTTGTGATTTCATGGTTCAGGGGTTTGAGCCCCACCTCCAGCTCTGTGCTGGCAGCTTAGAGCCTGGAGCCTGCTTTGGATTCTGTGTCTCCCTCTCTCTCTGTCCCTCCCCCATTCGCACTCTCTCTTTCAAAAATAAATAAACATTAAAAAAAATTATCTCTGGCTTCACTTCCCAGTATTCCCAAAAATTATGCTTACAGAATTACCCATAATCTTCTCATTGCTAAATCCAATAAATATGATTTTCTTGCCCTCTTGTTTCTTTTTCAGTTTTCTCCATTTGAATACAAGGCATCACCATCCATCCAGTCACTGAAACCAGAAATCTCAGCCTTAATTAGCCTTAATTACTTACACTTAATTCCTCCTTGACTCGCTCACCTAAATCTAATTCATCAATAAGTGCAGCCTTTTTGCCTCTATACCTGTAATCTTTTTACTCTTCTTCTTCACTACAACCAGCCTGGTGCAAACCACATCATCTCTCACCATCAGCTCTTATTTTTTCACCGGAGCCAAGGTGATCTTTCCGAATTATAAACTGTACTTAAAATGAAATCTCAACTCTGAAACATGACCTATAAGACCCATCTGATGGGATTATAATGGTAATATTTATCCTTCCCCTCCACTCCACACATTCCATACAAAGGAGAGAAACTTCCCTCTGAAGGAAGAAAATTAAGAAAATACTCCTGTTTTCTCTCAGCAACTGCCCCCTCCACTCTCTTCCTTCCTAAGCCTTCTATCCCCTGAAAGATAGAGCTAAATTATCTCACTGATGAGTTGGGGAAAGGGAACTGAGAATGTGTGGCCAGAGATTCTTGGGTTCTTTCCTTCAGAATGACTTAATTCTCCTCTGCCCTTTAGTAAATAGCCAGCCACTGGAGGGAAAACCCACAGTTCAGTCTTTGGGATGACAGGAGAGTTGGTTTGTTCAGGGCCATGGCAGGGGGAGGAATGCTAGTATGCCCATTTGGCTCTCCTTGCTCATTAGCACTATCTGTAATATAGCTGCTAATTTGATCTCCAGCTAATCTGACTCCTGAGTCCTGTATCTCACTTGGTTTTAAATTCCGGGATAACACAGAGGGCTTTTATTTATTGGTACCTATTAACACATCAGATTCTACAATATTTGAGTTTTTACTGTCTCTGTGACTTCATTTTTTGCCTCTCTCTCGTACTGTTATGCTTCAATTATTCTGGTCTTTTTTCATTTCCTAAAACATAGTCACAATTTTCCTGCCTCAGGATCTTTGCACTTGTGGCTCCCCCAGCTCCTCCTCTGGTTTCTTGCATGGTCTGCTTCTTATCTGCAGGTCTCAGATTAATTATCTTATTCAAAGAGTGGCCTTCTCACACAATGTTAGTTACAGAATGTTCCTTCCTCACTGCCATTTTTGTCCGTTTTAGCTCCTTATCTGCTCCTCTCACAGTACTTATCATATGTTTATGTTTTGTTTGTTTATTTAGTTGCTTTTTGTCCTTCTCACTCAAATGGATTCAATGAGGAAACAAGTCTTCATTGTGAACCGCTATATACCCAAGTCTCAGCTCACAGTAGGCTAGTAATCACTGTTTGTTGAATAAATGAATGACCACGTGAAACCAGTAACTTAGAATTAATATCTGACTTGTTGAACTGATAATGACAAAGTGTTAATTCCAGTAGATTTCCATGTGAATTTTTCATATTCCTACAATTGTTTCGTTCCCAGAAAACTGGGAATAGGTTTGTTTATCATAAAAATTGGATTTCAAAAGTGCAAATGCCTTAGAGAGATGATTATGTCAAGAATACAGGAGTCAATCAATGATGTTTACTGAGAGCTTACACATATTGAACAATTACTAGGTTCTAGGAAGGAAAGAAAAACATTAAAAAGTGGATCTGGATAGTGGATTGGGAAAGACAAAAACCCATGAAATGATGAAAGCATACATATATAGTAAAAAGTCAGAAAAAAAGTATAGAAAAAGTCAGATTAGAGAACTATTAATAAATTATCAAGGATACTCGTATATGTAATATCACATATGTGTCACCTGTACACATAGGTTTTAACTAATTTTCATACATTTGGCATAGCAAAGTAAGTTTAATATTAACTAGTCAGGTAAGTGGAATAATGCCCCACCCCCACCTCCAAAATGTGCATATCTAAGTCCCTAGAGCCTGTGGATATGTTATTTTACATGGCAAATGGGACTTTGTAGGTGTGACTGAATTAAGGATTAGGAGATAAGAAGATTACCCTGGATTGTCCTAGTGGGGCCCAATATAATCACAAGAGTCCTGGCAAGGGAAAGAAAGAGTCAGAAGAGGAGGAGAAGATGTGATTGCTGGCTGGAAGGAACACACAAGCCAAGGAATGTGGGCAGACTCTAGAAGCTACAAAAGGCGAAGAAACAGATCTTTCTCTAAAGCCTTCAGAAAGGAATGCAGCCCCCTTGATATCCAGATTTTAGCCCAGTGAGCTCCATTTTAGACTTCTGATCTCCAGAACTATAACATAGTAAATCTGTGTTGTTTTCAGTCAATAAGTTTGTGGTAATTTGTTATAGCAGCCATAGGAAACAAATACGTTAAGCAAAAACTATATTCAGTCTTTAATACTTCAGAATCTTGCAGCCCCTCAGGATCATCACTATAAGAATCAATTATTAGTGAACTGTAGGTAAATAGACATGCTGGTTAATGAGGCTTTTCTATTAGAAAGTCTGAATGAGCCAGTTTTTATTATAGAAGCTTTATAAGTACTAAGAATTGCTTAATCAGGGTTGGATGAGATTAAATTAGGATATGTCTCCTTAAGGAAGTCTTTAAGTGATTTTTAAAGTGTTAGAAGAGGACCCCTGAAAAGGAAATGATGGAGATTATGAGAGATCTGGAAAAATCCAGAGGAAATAGGCAGTCACTGGTGACTTGAACTACATAGAAGTATATGGAGGAAGGATAATGTAATCAAAACTCCTCTTTTGAATTTATTTTTATTTAAAAGGCCACTCTCAAAGGGGACCTGGGTAGCTCACTCAATTGAGTGTCAGACTCTTGATTTCAGCTCAGGTCACGATCTTACAGTTTCATGAGTTCGAGCCCCACATCAGGCTCTGTGTTGACAGTGAGGAGCCTACTTGAGATTTCCCCCCCTCTATGCCCCTTCCTAGCTCACACTCTCTCTCTCTCAAAAGAAATAAATAAACTTGGTGGGGGAGAAAGGCCACTCTCAAAATGCTTATAGATGTTTCACAAGAGGAAAGGATGATTACAAGCCTTGGGTATAGATTATTAGATTAGCTTCAGTTAACTCTGAAAAGAAAACTATTCCTAGGTAGAAACTAAATCAGACAGGTAACTTTGCCAGTATAGAGAGGTAGGTAAGATAAGATATAGGTGTTTCTTTCTTGTGCAGTGTCATAGTGGAAGTGAAGTTAGGGGTAATGAAACAGGTTGACATTCGGCAGTGTGATGAAATGAAAGGGATGTGGACTTTGAAATCAAACAGACCAGGTTCAAATTCTGGCTCTATCTTTTTTTTGGTCATGTGACATTAGGTAAATTAATCAAACTATTTTGTTTCTCCGTTTCCTTATTTGTAAAACACCTAACTCACGTGGCTAGTACTGGAGGTTAGTATTACATGAGAGTTCTTGACACATAAATAATCCCAAGAGCATCAAAACTAATTTCAATTACTTCCCAGTTTTGCCTTAGGCCAGTTCAGGGTCAGAGGAAAGGACTGTTGTAAGACTTAGAGGATTTCTCTACCAAGTCGGTGAAGATGTGTATATGTGGGCAGGTGGGGTAGAGAGTCAGATAATTTTAGGTAGTAGAGCTAAGTGCCTCTATCAGAACCAAGCATCATGAAAAATATATTCCTTAAATTTGAAAGGCAGTTCATGCTTTTTTCCCTCGACAAACGTAATTCACACTTTTTACAAAGATGAATTGAGAGTCAGAGACAAAGTGAATTGCCCCCACCCAAGACAAAATTAACTGCCACAGACAGAAGTCTTTAAAGGTAGAATGGGCCTCAACATTCTTGTGTCCTGAACTTTCTTTCTTTCTATGGCATTGTACTCAACCATCAGTTCTCTTGGTGTTCTGAAGTCACCTATTTTTTTTTTTTTTTTACTTTGGCACAATTTTCTCATTATTATGCAATGTGGAACATACAATGAAGTGAGTAGACTTGGTAAAGAACCTGTAAACTGAGAACTCATCTTTCTCTAAGCTGACATCTTGCTAATGAACTCTTTAAGGACTGACTTAAATTCAAAGTTTAGAGATGAAAAGGAATGAAAATTTACCCATACTTATCCAATGGTCTAAAAACATAGAATTATAATAAATCATTGCATATTATGATTTCGAATCCTAGATGCATAGCAAGTTTCTAACTCTTTTTTAATGCAATAGAATGGCAAAGCCAATTGAGATTAAAATACTAAATATCATTTCAAATAACTGAGCCTATATCCTAATCAAAAGTAGTTGTGTTAAATTCACAAATAAAATATTATAGTAATGCAGGGATTTTGTCTTTTATATTTGTAAATTTTAGAGAAACAGGGACAAAAATACTTTAAATACTTTAAAGACAATGAATAAAAAGACAAATAAAGATATTTTACAATATAGTATTATTTTTTAATCTGATGAGGTCACAAAAAATATAAGGTATTTTCCCTCAATACATTTATTTCCATATTATTGCAGTGTGGATTCGAACCAGAGAGGCTTAGATCTTATTTCTGCTTTATTTACTAGTTATAGATCCTAAGTTAAGTCATTTAACCTCTCTGAACATGTTTCACTATCTGTAAAGCTGAGATAATAATACCTCACTCATAGTGCTGCTATATTATTTAAAATAAGCAATACTACACAATACCTTATCAGTCACGAAGCCAATACCATTTCCTTAGTAAATTTGTCAGGACTATCCATTACTCTCTATCCCCACTGCTTCTATTTTAGTTCAGCTCACACCTAGAATATGATAATGGTCTCCAGCCTCCAGTGTAGACCTCATTCTTAGCCACTTTTCACTTTGCAACTACTAAAATATAAATTTAACTATGACATTTTGAAACTTCAAACCTTCAAACCCTTCAATAACTCCCTGCTACTCTCAGGATAATATCTAATACCTTACCTCAGCCATCACGGCCTTAAAAGATTTGATCCCTCTTACTTGTCCACTTTTATTCCATGACTTCTCTCCCTTTCCCCAAATCTGTGTACACCTCACCCTAACCATTAATGGCTTACAGATTCTTTAAAAAGATTCAAGCTCTTGTCTCCAGGCCCATACATATATAGCTTTCTGTTTCGTTGACTTTTATTCATCTTTCAGGTCTCTGCTGAGATGACATCTTTTCGAGGAGGCTTTCCATGATAGGGTTAAATGTCCTACCTATATTCTTCCACATTACCCATCTTGGTAGTTATAGCACTGTATTTTAACTATTTACTTGTCTGTCTCTGAGCTCTTTGAGGGCCAAAACTGTGTCCTAGTCATACTTGTATACCAGTTCCTAGGTAGACTGGCACTTGCCCTCAACAAATACTGCTTTCTTTAATCTATTACTTCTTTTCCTGCCCCTATACTGTTTTCATCATGTCATTCTATTTCTAAGAAACTTTCAGTGACTCTCTATTTCCTACCTTATCAAGTTTAAATTCCTTGCTTGGCATTTTTAACCCCCCACAACGTGTCCCTCATACTAAATTTCCAATCTTATTTCTAACTATGCCCTAATATGTACCCTTTTATATATGACATATCTTTCCTCATGCTGTTTCTCTCTCTTGGAATAGATGCCTTTCTTCCCAACATCTCTCCACAAAAAAATTCTATCCACCCATATCCTCTTCTTATGAAGCCATCTTTGACTAATTTTTTTTTAAATGTTACCACTCACAGACTTAGAGGATTTTCTAAATAGGAGAGACTTTAACAGGCTACTCCCTACTTTTGTTCCACATGATAAGCACCTATAGTTATCTCTTAATAGTACTGAACACAGTGCTGAGCTCAGAACAGATGATTTTGAAGTGCTTTGTCCCATTTAAAAAAAAATGGGCACCTGGGTGGCTCAGTCGGTTAAGCATCTGACTTAGGCTCAGGTCACAATCTCACAGCCCGTGAGTTCAAGCCTTGCATCGGGCTCCGTGCTGACAGCTCTGAGCCTGGAGCCTGTTTCGGATTCTGTGTCTCCCTCTCTGTCTCTACCCCTCCCCCATTTGTGCTCTGTCTCTCTCTAAAAAATAAAAAAAAGAAATAAAAGAAATGTATTCATTCTGAGGCTATAGTTACAATATGTAGATATTAGTCAGTTTGAGGTGATAGACTATGAAAAAAGAAAATTTTAATTTCATAATATTTAGAAAACAGTTAACCTATTAAGTAAATGAAAGATGTGTGTGGGCTGCGGGTGGGGAGGGGGGGTAGGGTTATAATGAGCCAGGGGCTGAGACATTTCTGTTGTTCAACCTAGACCAGCCCAAACTCATCGAGATATTTCGAAAATAGTTTAGGGGTGCCTGGGTGGCTCAGTGGGTTAAGCATCAGACTTCAGCTCAGGTCACGATCTCACGGTTTGGTTCATGGGTTTGAGCCCACATCTGGCTCTGTGCTGACAGCTCAGAGCCTGGGGCCTGCTTCAGATTCTGTGTCTCCCTCTCTCTCTGCCCATCCCTCACCCTCTCTCTACAAAATAAACATTATAAAAAAATAAAGAGTTTAGGTAGAAGACTGTTCACTGCCAACTCATTTTTTATCACTGTAAAGTTCAGTTAACTACCCCAGTGAGATTCCCTTAAATGATATTCAGAATGTCATGGTAAAGAAGAGGCAATCATTTCCCTATTATTCTTTTAAAGAACACTCTATTTTCTCTCGACTTCCTCTTGCTCTGCCCTTCCCAGTACAGTTCCTTTAAAGAATTTAAATCACTTTTAACCACTTTAAGGATATACACATCAATGAGGTAAGTCATGTTATAAACCTTGCCAAAATGTAGTGCTTCTGAGCCTTTCTAATAAGCATTTTCTTTGATCTTTCTCCACCCACTCCCAATAGCTATCTGGCTAATCATAAACCAATTTTCAAAAATAACTTGATAGACAAATAAGTCTGTGATACTTAATATATTTTTTAGATAGAATTTGAAAACCTTTGCTTTGTGCCAGAATTTCCTCCTTTATTTTGCAGCAGGCCTAATGAAATCTTGACTATTGTCTAACCCGGAGCATGGACACTAGTAGCTTTATTTCTGGAAAACTCTTGACATCAGGTGACTATTTTCTAGCTGTTTATGTAATCAGTGACTAGAGGTATCCTCAAAGCAATTCTTCTAATACGTAAGGTTTTTTAAAAAGTTAATTGATTTTGAACAAGAGACATTGTGAGGGGAGGAGAGACAGAGAGAGAGGGAGAATCCCAAGCAAGTTCTGTACTGTCAGGGCAGAGCCCAACATAGGGCTGAAACTCACAAAACTGTGAGATCACGACCCGAGCCAAAACCAAGAGTTGGCCGCTAACCTGACTGAGGCACCCAGGCACCCCTAATGTGTAAGCTTTTTGAGGGCAGGGGCCATTGTTTATTTTTTATCCCTAGTGCCTAGTATCATAGTGCCTGTATCGTAGGCACTCAGTAAATTTCTATTAGTCAATAGAGAAGAAACTAATACAAAGACCAGTAACCACCTAGCAGAAGACTCATAGTTCAGGATAGAAACAACACAGATAGCAGGCATTATCATCATCATCAATTATAAATATTTATTGAATAACTAATTTTACTTGGTAAAGCGCTAGAATTTATCAAATGAATATTAACACCATTCTTTCTCTCTTTCAGGATAAAAACTCTGAGAGAATGAAGACTCATTCATACAAAAAATTTTTATTGAGCACTTGCTGTGTACTAGCATTGTACTGGCCCTGGGGATACAAGGGCAAATAAGGCAGACAAAAATCCCTGCCTTTAGGGAGCTTAAATTTAAATGGGGGTGCATACCAATAAGCAAAATATATATTATTTTAGAGGTAAGTGCTAAGGAAAAAATTAGTATGGAATTCAGGATATAAAGTGTGAATGTTGAAATTTTAGATAAAATGGCTAGGAATCCCGCATGCAGGTAACTTTTGAATAAAAAGATGAAGAGAAAAAGGTCATATTCCTATCATAGGAGAAGAAAGGTGAGGTGAGGAGAACTAGTGTTCAGTGTGAAAAGGTAGGTGTTACATTGGTCCACTTCTGCATGTAGCATTAAGTATTGGGTCTCACTACCGATATACCAGTGCTTTGGGCCTCACTGTATGCAGTCTGCCTAGACAGCCCTGTAATTTTAATTGGTAGGAGTGCTGAGGGGATGGTTTATGGATTCAAGCAGAACCAAAAAAAGCACTTAAAGTAGTGTCAGGTAGGAGGTCATAAAGCTGCTGAAGCAGCTTTTGCTAGTTTCAATTTGTATATCCTAATGAAAGATAGAAAATGCTCTTAGAAATTACTATAATGTATAAGAAAAGGAAGTAGCAGGAAAACTGAAGCAAGTAAATTTGAGAATCTGGGAGAGATTAATGAATAAGAAAAGAGAAAGACAAAAAATGAAGAGCAGCAATACAAAGACCCCACGGTGATCTGGAGAGGTTCAAAATGAATGTGAAACATGGTGTGTGTCTCCAAAATGAATAGGGAATATGGCAGGGGTGTGTGTATGTGTGTAGCTTGCATTGGTGTGTTATGGATTGAGTCCTGTCCCCTGCAAATTTGTATGTTTAAGACCTGACACCTAGTAACTCAAAGTTTAACCTTATTTGGAAATAGGGTCATTGCAGATTTAATTAAAGATGAGGTCACACCAGAGTAGTTGGGCCTCCAATCTGCCATGACTGGCGTCCTATAAAAAAGGAACATTTGAACAGACATGCCATGAAGATTGTGGAGCTATGCCACCCCAAGCCAACGACCTATAGAAGCTAAGAGAGGCCTGGAAGAGATCCTTCATTCAGTGCCTTCAGAGGGAGCATGGCCCCACCAACACTTTAATTTCAGACTTCTGGCCTCTAGAACTGTGGGACCTTCAATTTCTATTCTAAGCCACACAGTTTGTGACACTTAGTTACAGCAGCGGTAAGAAACTAATTCGGCGTGTAAGATTATTTTAAGGCAAACACCAAGAGCACTCTTTTATCACAGAAAGGGAAAGGGTGCAGAAGAGTGATGTGCCTGATTGTCTTTATGCATCAGAAAAGCCCAATAGCTTGGATATCTGTAGTTCAGTTGTATTTTCTTGTTTTACCAAACCTCTCTTTTTAATTATCGTGTTTCATTTTTGTTTTAGAAAACTCACATAAAATCTGCTCTCAACGAATTACCAGGCGCTTCTGACTTGTGTGCTTGTATGGAATAAACGGAAACTGATCTGGCTGTGGGCGGGGGAGCCGGGGGGGGGGGGGCGGCCCGGATTAAAAGAGAGAAAGCGCCTTTTTCTCAACATTGAATTCAAAGAATAAAAGTTGAAAGGGAAAAGCAAGCCCGATTCAGCTATGCAGCATCTCACTTCCACAGGTTGTACTGCTGTGGCCCTCTCCCCTGCAGGAGTGCGGGTGCTGCTGTCTGGGGAGAGCAAGCTGATTCCTTACCACGATTACGAGGGGTCTGGGCAAGACCAGAGTGTGGAGAAAAAGAACCTTTCCTCCAGCCTTCTCCCTCCCGGCAGAAGAACCAAAAACCTGGCGCCTTGCGCGCATGCCCAGTCGGGAGGGAGCCGTCCAAAGAGCGCGCCCCTGCTCAGGCTTTTCCCGCAGCTGTTGGGGGCTGGGGGGGGGGGGGGGGGCGGTGCCGGGAACCCGCAGCGGCCCGGCGGCCGGGGGAAACTCCGGCCGGCCGACTGGGCGGGGCCGCCGCTAACTCAGCTGGACTTTTATTTTCCTGCCTGGTAACCATGTTCCCGCCACCGTCCCAGGGAGAGGGGTGTGCCCTCGCGGTAGGGTGGAGCCCGAGGGCACCCCAGTTAAAAGGCTGTTGAGGCGTCTCGGGGGAATGGAAGGCCGCGCTCACGTCGGAAGAACAGCTGACTCCCTGAAGGAAATCCTGGGGCGGTCACTGTTCTCGACTGCCCAGACCTCTCTGTTTTTAAACTACCCACAGCCAAGACAGCCCTAACTGTCCCACCGTTACGCCCGCCAACATTAAGCGCCCTCCCAGCGACCACCTCCCTGCTCTGTGCTCAGCGGGCCCACAGGCTGCTCGGAAAACGGGCGTCCTCAGGTATCTGTCTCTCAGAGGTGCTGGCCTTATCGCCTATGCGTCCATTCCAGCTTCATTTCAATGTGCCCGCTCTGCTTCTCGACCACCCTCCCGGGTCTGAGGCGGCCCAGCGTCTCCGGGAAATTCCCGCCTGTGCAACCGGGTTGTCCCGTAAAGAACATGGGTCGGTTTTCCGGGTGTGGACTGGCGGGGTCGGAGAGCAAGCCGGGGCAGGCCAGATGGTAGCACTCGGGACTCCGTATCACCTTGCCTTGCCTTCTCCCGGCCCACCCGCCGCACCGCAGGCGGTCGCCATCAACCTCCTCCGCGGCGGCTGCAGCTGGTCCGCAAACACGCCCACCCGCACGCTCAGAATCACTTGCCTCTGGAGTGGAGGAAAAAAAAAAAAAAAAAAAAGAGGGAGGTATTGAGCATGCTCGGCGGGGAGGGCGGGGCGCTCCCGGGCCGCGAGTCAGGGCAGGCGCTCCTCAAGTCAGCTCGGCGTCTCCGCCGCCCGCCCGCTCGGAGCCGCGCCCGCCGCAGGCTGCGCCCGCCCGCCCCGCCCCGCCCCGCCCCGCCCCCCGCCGCTCGTCCCCGCCGCGGCCGCGCCGCCTGCAGCAGCAGCAGCAGCAGCAGCTGCTCCTCCCCGGCGGCCGCCCCCCGCGGGTCCCTCCCTGGCTGCGGGAGAGACAGAGGTAGAGGGAGGACACAGCGCCGCGCCGCCCGCACCGGAGACCTTCGCCTCGCCCTGCTGGCTCCTCACCCTCTGGGAGGAACATGGGTAAGTCATCCTTCCTCCCCCGTCATCGCCTGACATTTTTCTCTTTCTCGGCGTGTTGCAGGGTGGGAAGCCTTCCTCGCGCAAAGTTGCCAGATTTCTCAAATCCACGGGTGTAATACAGTGGCTCTTCCTCCGGGGAGAGTCGGCGCACGCGGAACGCACGCCGGTCCCTGGGCTGGGAGGGTCCCGAGCGCGGGGTGGGGTCGGGCCGCGGCTCTCGGGCACCTCGCTGCCTCGCCTCCCCTCCTCCATTCTTCCTGCCCTAGCGGGTGCCCGGGCACCGCGGAGCCTGCCTCGCGGGCTAGCCTCCTCTGCCTGCCCCATCCCCGTTTCTCCGGAGGCCGCCCGCTTCCTTTCCCCGGCGTCTGCTGGGCTGGAGGCTCGGTCGGACCGCCAGAGAGACCACTTCGCCTAACTTCCCTGTCAGGGCGACCTTTCCCCATCTTGGGGACTGTTCATGCCGAGGCGGGGAAGTGCGAGCAAGTAGTTTGTCAGGGCGATTGTACAACGTGCACGGAAATTATTTTTGATGGGGGAGAGCGGACAGCCTCATGGGTTGAAAGGATGACTTGTCAGAGGCCACGAGGAACGTGAGGAAGGATGCATAGAGCCGCTAGCTGTTGAATTAGTGTTGGGTGACTACAGTGTGCAATATTCCTGTGCTCAGCCCATTATCTTGGTTCCTTCGCCTGTCTACTGTAGGAGGAAACGCACCCTGTAACATGTTACCGAACTTACGTGTTAGTTATTCGTTCCCAGCTTAGCCTGCCTACATCTACATAATCTGATTTTAGTTCCTTTGTATGTCTGGTTAATCTCAAGAGATTGTTTTGGATGAGATATTTAAAAGCAAATATATTTTCTAAAACTGCATGTAATTTATCTTAAAATTTTTAAATAACATATTGCTTAAATACTAAGTTCAGTAATTACAAAAACGTCTGATTAATTCTGCAATTATTTTTTTTAATAGTAGCATTTCGGAATAGCATACTGCTACATGTTCCCAGTTTGCTTCCACTGTTATCAGTTTCCTCTTTTTAAAATTTGCTCCATTGGCATCTGTCAACTCGGATTCTCCTACCCCTTCCGTGCAGGTTATTTTAAGCCTAAAATGAGTGTGGTTCTTTGATCTGTCAATACAGTGCTCAACACAACTAGAGTTAGGTCGTGGCAACTCAGAATCTTCAAGGAAGTATCTAAATCTAGAAATGGTGTCGATGGAGCTTACTGGGAAAGCAAATGCTCCAAGCTCTGTTTCAGACTTTTGAGGCTAGTGTTGCAGGAGGTGATATGAATGAAAAATGAATCGGGCCCTGAATTTTATTTTCAGTTCAGTTTTTCTCCCCCTTTTGATGTGCTATTGACATGGTGAACAAATTTATGTAGAAATGGGTGGCTCATAGGTACTTAGCTTTTCTCTAGGAGTACAAATTTAAATAAATATTAATTCAGATTATCGGACACATTGTGAATTTTCCTTGAACATTCAAAAATTTACTCCTAATTGTAGGTCACAAGTTTCTCCTGTAAAATACATTTGCCCATGTTTCAAGGTGAGCTACAAAATCCATTTAAATAAAATTTTAACTTCCATGTTGAGTAAGAATCTTTTCAGTAGAAAAAATTCAGTTATGTTGCAATACTTATGAATAAAAATACTTAAAACAAAATTATTTACTTAAAAATAATTAATCTTCAAAATCTTAAATGTTATTGCTTGATTTCAAAGAATGGCCAGATAGAAACCTCTTATTTGGAACCTCTCAGATACTCTTTGATTAAATCAGTCTCCCATAGCACTCTGTACCTTGTTGGAGGCTTTTTAGTACTTACATAATCTGCCTTATAATGGAGTTGTTTATGTGTGTGTGTGGTTACCATTTAGTCATGAGTTCCAAAAGATGAAAATTATGTCTTATTGATTTTTGTGTATCCCCCCACCCCTCCGTGCTTTCCACATAGTAGATATTCAATAAATCTTTGGTGAATTCATTGTTGGACTTAAAACCTACCTATTATTTTCGGTTTGTGAACCTGAAAGTATGGGCTGTGAACAAACATTCAAGTTGGTAGACTATCATGGAGGCTTGGAGGAAATGGGAACAGAGAAGTATAATTTTACTATGACTACTCTTCTCTCACTAAAAAAAAACAAAGAAAAGAAAAGGAAAGTTGGGTCTTCTCAGAGCTAAAGGTTTTGGAATAGCCTCCAGGCTAGCCATTTCCTTCTGCACTGCTGTTTTCAATGGTAAGGTGGTTTATCGGATGATCACTAGATACATACAATAATGTAAAATTGAAACCGTGGAAAGCAATTTCATATTCTGAACCAAGGAAGTTATAACAATTCGTGTATACATAAAAGGTATCTTCATTAATGGTAGGAAAAAAATCACTTTTTAAGGCCGTCTCAAGAAATAAATAAGGTGATTTAAAAAAAAATTAATGTTTGTTTGTTTTTGAGAAAGAAACAGAGTACGAGTGGGGGAGGGGCAGAGGGCAAGGGAGACACAGAATCTGAAGCAGGCTCCGGGCTCTGAGCTGTCAGCACAGAGCCCGATGTGGGGTTTGAACTCACAAACTGCGAGATCATGACCTTAGCTGAAGTTGGATGCTTAACCGACTGAGCCATCCAAGGCGCTCCATAAATAAGGTGATTTTCAATAATCTCATGGCAGTGATTTTTCCCTGTAAGAAAGTGAAAGAAACTTCCTATAGAATGTTATGGGTGATGGCTATTATTTAATGTATATATTTTATTATAAATTCAACATGTACTTAATATTTATTGAATATCAACCACGTACACTGTACTGTGGGAGGAAAGAGAGGAATAAGACATTCATATTTCAAGCTGCATATAATATTAACAGGAATGAGATGGTACATACACAGCTATAACAGAAATAAAGTATAAGTGATATAAAATAACTTTACATTTACATGTATTGTAGATTCAGGGCATGGAGAAAAGGTTTTAGAAAAATGATGTTATTTGAAACAAAAAAAGTTGGTTAAGCTGCTGAAAGGTAAAAATGAATGGAGACGGTTAATCAGGCTGGGGGTTGGGAGGAGAGAAATGGCATAAGTGAAGTTAGAGAGGGAACACTCAAGGAGTTTCAGGATATGGTTAAATAACCATGTTTGGTTGGAGCAAAAGGTAAGGTAAGAGTGTGTGTCACCTTCCTCAGTACTAATAGGTAAAGACCAGATAATGGAGGACCTTAAATGACAAGTTGAAAAAGTTTTTGGACTTTGACTTGTCTATTGAGGGACTGTGAAATATTTTTCTGTAGTTAAGTGACGGATCAAGTCTGTGGTTTAGGAAAATTAATCTGTCAATTGAGTCAAAGATGAATTAGATCAAAAAATAGAGAACACTTCAGAGGGTGGTTGTTGCAGTGTGGGTGAAAATGTTTACTGGTCTGAACTTGGCTGTGGCAATGGGAAGAGAATACTGCAAATAAAGAACAGAATTTCCTTGCTAACCTATTGAATATGGAATTGAGAAAGGAGTCATACATTGTCACCTGGGCAATAGAGAGATGTAAAATTATTAATATATATTTAATCCACTGGAAGAGGAAATGTGAATCGTTAGTTTTGGACCTGGTGAATTGGACTGTTTAGTTTGCCATTTAGATTCTCTGTTCATTGATGACAGGGATTCTTATAATAGGTTTTGAATACATTTCTAACACTAGTGTCTGACACATAGTAGCCATGCAGTAACCATTTGTTGACTGACTGAAACTAGGTAAAAAAAAATATTTAACAAATAGTTATTTTAACTCTTAAGAGAGGATTTTGAACTAGAGATCTGGAAGTTACCCATAAATCTCCTGAGATGATATTTCAAGTTAGGTAGGAGGCTGAGAGACAACAGAGAGAAAGAAAAAATTTGTCCAAAGTAAGAATCTTGAAGAATGACCCATTGTTAGGGAAGTGGAATGGAATGATTTGACACTGGAAGGGACGTAGGAGTGAAAGACTAGAATCTGCATGTGGTTGGTTTCATGAAAGAATGGTCAATAATGTCTTTTGCTTCAGACCAGTGATAAGGACTGAGAAAAGGATCTTTGTTGATGTAGTTTGCTTAGGATATTACTCAGTATATTTTCTAAAAAGCAGCTTTAAGAGGTATGCTAGAAATGGAGGTCAGTTGTAGAGGCTAACTGGATAATGAGTAAGTGGAACTAAGAATTCCCAATGTATTCATGCTATATCCCTTGACCTATTTAAAGATCTGTAAGTAAGCATAGGTTTTTAAAAACATTTTTAAAATGTTGCACTTTACATGGAATGACACATGCTATTTTCTTGCCTGAGAATAATTTGTTATCTCACCATAGTGCTTCAAAATTTCTTTGACATTCCATTTTTTATGTCATTGTGTCTTAATACAGTGTGCTTTTTATGTTTGCAATATCTGTCATACAGAGTGAGCTTAGAAATGGTTTTATAATTTCACATGACATTTTACATAAAGTGTACTCTTCACTGATGAATGGTTTTATCACTTTTTATTTACTATTAGTCTTTGTGAATTTTGGATTTCTCTAGTTGTATGTATGCCTCTAATTATACTCTTAATTCCTGGAGTTTTGTTTTTCTCTATAAATTTGTGTTAGCTTTAGATGTAAGTCTTTTTTTTTTTTTTTCTTTTGTATTTCTAAGTCCAGGAATGGTTTCATAGATAAATAGTAAAAAATAGTACTTTTACTTGTTCTTTGCAGAGTGATAAAAATCTTTGTAAACTGATAATCACTAAAATTTATTATTTTAAAAGAGATTGACTAGTTCAATAATTTTTCTTATGTTGCCGTTATATCTATGTTGTATATGTCTTTTTTTTTTTTTTTTTTTTTTTTTTTTTTACTTACAGGAGAATTGAAATCATTAACTTTGGTAGAGTCATAGTCTATCTAGTACTATGATTTGGGAGGTTTTAATAACCCTAATTCATTTTGTGAACTGTAGATTTTAACTTTCACAGTGGAATGTTGGAGCTTCTAGCTGCCTTTGGGGAAGAGTATGGTTTTCCTCTTCAGAGATTCCAAGTCACCTGAATTTGAACTTGGCAATTCTGATGTTATTGGTGGCACCAACAACAGCTATAAGAATGACTTAAAATTTTTAATCCTTGCTCATAAACATCAGGAAGAGTGGAGAAGGAAGATCCACTCCTTTGGGAACTTCATGTTAATTTTAGATAATCATGTTCAGATAACACTTAATTTAAAATACTTTCCTAGGCATTTAACTTGGCAAATAGTTCTTTCTTGTGGAGAGAGGAGGTATAATAAATGAAGATACCAGAATAGGTTATAAAGTCTATTTTGGTTATAAAATCCTATGATTCTGTGAAACTGAACTTTAAAATGTACTCAGTATCATTGATGTCTTAAATATGCCATAAACATACTTATATAATTCATTTTTCTTTGGAGTAATGTCGACTTGAGGTAGCACTTCAGGGTTTGAACCAACCTGTTAGCTTTGTCTAACCAGACAGCCTTAAATACCATTACTCATACTGGCTAAGATATGGATTCAAATTGCAGAGTAATGTCATTCTCTCAGTACATCCATTTATACAACTTTTGTTGCTAGAAGCATTCCAGGCATTAAAAGTGAGAATTAGGATAGTGATAAGTGGAAGTAAATTGAGCTGCTAGCTATGATTGGCTATGCTTACAAACTCCAAAGTCCTTCTAACTTTTTGTACAGAAAATTAATTTTGTCTTTATGAGCTATGTATCTGGCCTCTTCTCTAAAAGCTGTTTTTGCTTAATTTTGTCCATATTTATGATTTTAATTACTACGTGTATGCTGTTAGTGCCTGTGTGTGTGTGTGTGTGTGTGTGTGTGTGTCTGGGCTGTCTTCATCTAAGAGATTATTAGACATCTCTACATGCATAGTTAATTCAAACTCATTTAGTTCAAAAGCAAACTATTGTGTAATAATTAATAATGATAACTAGAGGTGTGATGGTTAATGTTTAACCAAAAACCCTTCTCCACAAAAGCCCTGATTTGTGGTGGTTGTTGATATCCTATGAATTCATGGTTGGGAAGAGATGAGATACAGCACACTAGTATATGGTGGATCCGCTATATAGATATAAGAACCTGTGAGCACAGACAATAGTAAAGGGTAGTAAAATAATTAAGTAGTAATGAGTTTTGAGTAGTAATATCTTTGTTTTAATATAACTTACTTAAGTTTATAAGATTTAATTTTCAATAATGTGTGTTTTAATAATTGCCTCGAAAATTCTTAAAAATTTAATAATCATTTCTCATGGGCTGGTACAGGTGGGTTCTGGTATACCACTGGATTAATAATTATCATTTATTACTTTTTAATAAGAATTATTGATGAGTTATGTTAAACTTTATACTTTCTCATATTTTTAAAATTTAATTTTAATCTTTTCAACAATTCTATGAAGTGGGTGATACTATCCCCATTCTACCGATTCAGAGAATTAAGTAATTTATCCAGGGGGAGAGAGCTCAGTCTCTAAAATTTTGTTTTAGAGCAGTGATTCTCAAATTCTGGCTTGCTTAAGAATCCTGTAGCATTTGTTAAAAAAAAATTACTAGGCCCGCCCTCAGAAATTTTGGTAAGTAGGTGTTGGGTAGGCTGAGAATTTGCATTGTCAAGACTTTGGCAGATGATGCTGCACTTTTAATAGCCTCACCATAGAGCATAGGTCTGCAGACTTTTTACATAAAGGGTCAGATGGTCAGTATTTAGGCCAAGAGGCAAAATCAAAAATAAGAGAGAAAATATATATGATGAGAGAAAACAAATATCCACAAATATTTTGTTGATTATGTTCAAAATACAACATTAACTGAACAAAAGTTATTGCAATATAGGTCTACCAATGAAAATATTGTAATTCTGTTTTTGAGATAGCATTTCACTTAATTGGGATTCAGAGTTACCCTGCCATCAAAATTGATCCAGATGTTCATTTGTTAATGCAGATCTTTAATGTGATTTTATGGATTTTGTCTTTGGAACATGTTTTCACACAGATAGGTACTCTCAAATGCTTGTATCCGTGTATCTGTCCATAGGCATATGATTTTATTAATGAGACTATTCATTTCTATGGAAGGAATTATAGAATCTTTTAGATTCTTCTCTTGAC
This sequence comes from Acinonyx jubatus, assembly GCF_027475565.1. Taxonomy (NCBI): domain Eukaryota; kingdom Metazoa; phylum Chordata; class Mammalia; order Carnivora; family Felidae; genus Acinonyx; species Acinonyx jubatus. The sequence goes on along the minus strand of NC_069382.1, from coordinate 120,762,275 downwards.
ATTTAACATTTACCATGCTACTACATTGCAAATTAACCACTTACAATAGTAAAGTAGAAACTCCTCTGTTACTTAAATGGATTTTGATGTTTGGAAGTTTCATTTGCGTCTAAAATAAGGTCTGAAAAACAGTGCTGCAACAGTAGTTTGAGCTTGCAAAATATATGTTATAGATTTGTATATGTGTGGAGATCTTATTGTATAACATTTGACAGCACGAGAAGGGTATATAGCAGATTGATGGTTACTTGTGTTTCCAACAACTTTGTCAAAATGACTTAACATAGTTATGTTTCTCATATAAGCACTATTTTGCCTTGATTTTCAGGTCAAATTCTAGGAAACACCAAATCTGCAGCAAAATCTAATTTCCAGAGGCATTCATTGTCTGATAATAGTGGCATTTTTCCCCCAGAAATTTCATTCTCACTTTTTTTTTTAATGTTTTACTTATTTGGGGGGGGGGGGGCAGGGAAGGGCGGCGGGGGGGAGAGAATCCAAAGCAGGCTCTGCACCATCAGTGCAGAGTCCAACGTGGGACTCGATCTGAGCAGAAATCAAGAGTCAGATGCTTAACTTACTGAGCCACCCATGCACCGTGCATTCTCACCTTTCTGCTAAAAAATCACGATAAAACTCTATCATTGGTAAGCCATTAAACTGCTCTGTGACAAGGTAAGTCAGGATATTTGGCTTCTAATTCTTATCGAAGTACACAGAACTGACAGTGGTTAAATCAATGAGAGTGAATGAAGTTGATACTCCTGGCATGATAATTTAAAATATCTTCCTTATAAAATGCCTGCCAATAAATAATGTAATGAATAAGCATAGACTTTAACCACCTTACATTTCCACAAACATTGTAAGTTTGTTCAGCTATGCCTTTTACTGTTCTTCACATTTTTACCATTATCATTTGTAACACATCTTAGCAGATTCCACTTCAGGTTGTACTGAATTAATATTTTCTCAACTTTGAAAATATTCTTGCCTATTCTATGCAGACTCTTCATAGAAGCTACTTCTTTAGTTACTTCACACTCAGCATCAGTCGTTCCACAGATAACATGCAGTGTCACTAATACAGGTCAGCTCATCAAGAACCAAGGAAAACCTTTCAAAATCATTTGCCTTATTTTTTAGTTGAATATTTATATTGTTCCTAGTGTCCTCACCTCTTCAAGTAGCTATCATCACAGAAAGGCTGCCTCAAACAAATCACCGCATCCCCTCCCCCCCACCCCCCGAAATATTTCGTTAGCTCACCATGAGCTCACCAAGCTTTCCGTGCTTGGTTTATGAGTGAGCCACTCAGAAACTTACTTCATTTGCAACTTCATTTTCATTTTTTATTTTTGAAAAGAAATTCGGCTGTGATGAGCCATTATGTTTTATGTTTTCTAATTTCTCTGACCCTTTCCTATGAATTGTGAATATGATGAAGGCTTAGTCTGATAATATAGTGCTGTATTTTTCTAGCATAGCTATAGTGTCACTGCACGATACAGTGGTTTGCTATCTTATTCAATAACAAACTAATCCATATACCACTTTAAATACCTTAAAAGTATGACATTTGAAGTATGCTTTTCCTGTTTTGACTTGATCAAAGTGAAATGTTGTGTTATGTCAGTAGACATGGTACTTGAAACAGTGGACAGCCATAACTGTGCTATCCACAGTGCTGTCCATAATTTGGAGCACATCAGACAACAGGGCAAACTGATGAAAGTGCTACCCACGGTTTCTGTCTCACCTACTCAACTCTGTCATCATAATGTGAACACAGATATAGACAATAAATACAGGAGTAAGTTGTGTTACACTAAAACTTTGTTTATGGACACTGAGTTTCAATTTCATATAATTTGCACATCATGAAATATATTTCTCTTTTGATTTTATTCAACCATTTACAAATGTAAAACTGTTTTACCTATAGGCTATTCAAAAACAGGAGTAGTTTGCTTGTTTCTACTATAGAGTCATGCTAAACTACCTCATCTTTACCGGTGACTTTTTCTCCCTGTGAATTCCCTAGCTCAGTAAATGGTATCACTATCTATCCAGTCAGCCGTTCCTAAAATATAGTCATAATAACATCCACTGGATTCCCTAAGTTGTAACAGTTCTGCCTCTTTGAATCAGCCCTCTCCTCTTTTCTCCACTGCAAACATGCCAGTTCAAGGTTTTATTACCCCTTGAAATCTTCTTACTCTTCTGTAACAGATGTTCTTTCCCCCAGCATTTCCCCTCTTAACCAGTTTTTACATGCTGCTAGAGTACTCTGTTTAAAAGGTGAATCTGATCATTTCACTTCTTAGATATATTTTTTTCAGTAGCTCTCCAACACATCTAGCAGGGTTCCCAAACTCAAATGAAGAAACTATATGATTAAAGAGGGTTAAAGTGGTAGGCTTTTGACACAGGTGCAATTTTTTCCTCACATACTAAATTGAAAGGAATATTTTTTAAAATTAATTTATTTTGAGAAAGAGAGAGATGGAGAGCAAACAGAAGAGGGGCAGAGAGAGAGAGAGGGAGAGAGAGAAACACAAACAGACTTTGCACTGTCAGTGCACAGCTCGATGTGGGGCTTGAACTCATGAACCATGAGAAGTTGACCTGAACCAAGATAAAGAGTCAGATGCTTAACTGACTGAGCCACCTAGGCACCCAAGGAATATTTTTAATTTTCATAAAGATGTATGTTTCCTCTCACTTTTCTTAAAAATTGTCTGTTTTTAATTTTCTCTCTTTTGATAAAAGACAAAGGTTAGAAAAATATCTCTCTACTATAATAAGAATAGCAATGAAAGCATGATGAATGGCAACTAACACTGGGCCTCAAGGTGAAGATACAACAGGAAATGAGGAGACTATGGCAAACTAGAGGGTATGTGCCTAACCTACAATAGGAGTTCCCTACTGCACTCCAACCGTTTTTGCCGTGTAGGAATGTGGACCCAGGGAAGCCAGATTTGGGGACTTTTAAAAGAATCCAGCAATTAGATTTTTATCTAAAGATAGCTGGCCCTTGAACAACATGGAAAATGGTGGCATGGACCTCCCACACAATTGAAAATCCACATATAACTTTTGATTCTCTGTAAAGCTTAACTACTAATAACCTGTTGACTGGAATCCTGACCAAGAGCAGTTAATTAACATATTTTTTAAATTTTATTTTGAGAGAGAGAGAGCGTGCGAGTGAGTGGGGAGAAGTAGAGAGAGAGGGAGACAGAGAATCCTAAGCAGGCTGCGCAGCTATCAGCATAGAGCCCAACATGGGGCTTGAACCCATGAACTGTAAGATCATGACCTGAGCCGAAACCAAGAGTCACACGCTTAACCCCACTGAGCCACCCAGGTGCCCCTATTTTTTTTGTTTTTGTTTTTGCTTTAGAGAGCACAAGCGGGGGGAGAAAAAGAATCTTAAGCAGGCTCCATCCTCAGCAAAGAGTCCCATGTGGGGCTCGATCCCACAACCCTGGGATTTTGGCCTGAGCTGAAATCAAGAGTCAGGCACTCAACCAGCTGAGCCACCCAGGTGCCCCATGCATATTTTTTTATGTTGTATGTATTATATACTGTACTCTTATGATGTAAGCTAAAGAAAATAAAATGTTATTAAGAAAATCAAAAGGTGGGGGTGCCTGGATAACTCAATTGGTTCAGCGTCTGATTCTTGATTTTGGCTCAGTTCATGATCCCAGGGTTGTGGGATGGAGCCCTGCCTTGGGCTCCACACTGAGCATGGTTGCCTACTTAAGATTCTCTCTCTCTCACCCCATCTCCTCCGCTCGCGCGCACATGCTCTCTCTCTCTCTCAAATAAATTTTAAAAAAGAAAACCATAAGAGAAAATACACTTACAGTGCTGTACTGTATTAATTGAAAAAACATTCACGTATAAGTGGACCTGTGTGTGATTCAAACCTCTGTTGTGCAAGGGTCATCTGGACTTAAGATTGTTAATGGTTTTTCGAATTGTAAGATCCAGGGCCTCCAACAATGACATCATGGCTCTGTATCTTTCTGTTCAGGGCAGAGAACTGAGGGTTAGGGAGGCTAAGAGACATGCCCAAGTTCACACATTGAGTTAGGGGTAGTGTCAGATCTAGAATCTTGATTTCCTAACTCCTCTGCTAGTGTTCTCTTCATTATACCAGGCCAGCTCCAATTTGTTAACGAAAAAAAAACACATCTGTACACATACACAAACACACATACCTATACACACATGCACACAGAAATGAGCTAACTTCAAGGATTCACTCATGTAAATAGGTTAGTGGAAAACTCTTCCCTTTGTAACATTTTTATTACTAAAGTCTAGGTCCTCATCTCTTCATTCCTGTACTACTGAGACCATTTCTTAGTTGGCCTCCCTACTACTAGACTCTGCTCTCCAGTCTTTTCTACATGCTACAACCAGATTAATCCTTTTAGATTAGTAAAAAGATACTGCACTGATTATATCATTCTTCTCAAGATCTACTACTACTTGAACTGACTATCCTATCATGTCTAAACTCGGCTGAGTTTTCAAAAGTCATAGAAATCTGTTACCTTTCTTATATTTCTCTCTCTGAAATACATCTTCCTTTGATAATCACTGACTCTGAAATATTCTTCAGTGATAACACCAGTATACCTTTGTTCACGTTATTCCTCCTCTTAGAGTAACTTTTTTCCTCTGTTCTTATTCATTCTCCATTGTCTAGCCCATGAAGGCTACTTCAGACCTCTTATTTCTCTGGATACCTGTTACTTCTTGGACTCCTATAACACATTCACTAATACAATTTTAGTCACTCAGTGTTTCATATTTCTTGTTGGCATTCAGTAATACTTGTTTGTTCAAGTCATGGAGTCACTGCAGACTTAGGTCAGTCTTCTTAATTAACAGCATTATCCTATAGTGATTATAGTCATGTTTATAATAGAGTTTGCAAACCACCAGCCAACGGGCCAAATATGCTTTGCAGATGGGTTTTGTTAGAGAAGTTTTAGACATTGGAATTAGTCAACATTTAAATAACATGAAATTTCTGATAGAAATCTATTTTGCAAATTTTTCTTGAAAAATTAAGAATTTAAGATCCCTGAGCCTGTATTCCTATTGGTGACAGTTAATGATAGTGTCCTTAGGCAAGGTGTGGGGTCTCCAGTACTTCTTCCTATTATTTTAAATCCTACAAATTTCACTCAGTACTCTATCTGGAAGATATTTTTTAACCTGTTCATTTGTACTTTATTTTTTAGTTTATTATTTTTTTTTAATTTGAGTATACCTCTTTCATCTGGCAATTATCTTTTAATTTTCTGTATTTATAGATTTGATTCTGCTTTTTGTTTATCTGTTTTGTTTGTTTTAGATTCCACATGGAATCATATTGTATTTGTCTTTCTTAGTCTGATTTAACTCACCTAGCATTATACCCTCTGGGTCCATCCATGTTGTCACAAATGGCAAGATGTCCTTTTTTATGGTTGCGTAATACTCCTGTGTGTGTGTGTGTGTGTGTGTGTGTGTGTGTGTGGTGGGTATGTGTACACTGCGTCTTCCTTATCCATTTGTCTGCTGACGAACACTCAGGTTTCTTCTGTATCTCGACTATTGTAAATAATGCTGATTAAACATAGGGGTGCATATATCTTTTCAGTTAATGTTTTTGTATTCTTTGGGTAAATACCCAGTAGTAGAGTTATTGGATTATACAGTATTTCTACTTTTAACTTTTTGAGGAACCTCCATACTGTTTTCCACAGTGGCTGTACCAATTTACATTCCCCCTTGCAGTGCATGAGGGCTCCTTTTTCTCCATATCTTTGCCAACACTTTTTATTTCTTGTCTTTTGATTTTAGCCATTCTGACATTTGGCCAAGATGACAGCCATCTTTTCATGTGTCTGTTGGCCATCTGTATGTCTTCTTTGGATATGTGTGTTTGTATCTTCTGCCCAGTTTTTCATTGGATTATTTGTTTTTTTGGTGTTGAGTTATATAAGTTCTTTATGTATTATGTATTTTGGATATTAAACCCTTGTCCTATATATTATTTGCAAATATTTTCTCCCATTTAGTAGGTTGTCTTTTTATTTTTTTGATGATTTCCTTTGCTGTGTAAAAGCTTTTTTGTATGTGTATGTATGTATATGTATGTATGTGCATGTATGTGTGTAGTCTTAATTTCTTTGAAGAGACATATCTAGAAAAATATTGCTGTGGTTAATGTCAGAGATATTACTCCCCATGCTGTCTTGTAGGACTTTTGTGGTTTCAGGTTTCATAGTTAGGTCTTTAATCAATTTTTAGTTTATTTTTGTGTATGGAGTTAGAGAGTGCTCTAGTTTCATTCTTTTGCATGTAGCTGTCCAGTTTTCCCAGCACTATTTATTGAGAAGACTGTTTTTTTTCCTCATTGTATGTTCTTTCCTCTTTTGTCATACATTAATTGGCTATATATGTATATAATATATATAATATAAAACATATAATATTAACTGACCATATTGTGGGTTTATTTCTGAGCTTTCTATTCTTTTCCATTGATCCATTTTTATGCCAGCACCATACTGTTTTGATTAATACAGCTTTGTAGTATATCGTAAAATCTGGGATTATGATACTTCCATCTTTGTTCTTCCTCAAGATTACTTTGGCTCTTCAGAGTCTTTAGTTCCATACTAATTTTAGGATTCTTTGTTCTAGTTCTGTAAAAAATGTTATTGGTATTTTGATAGGGAATACATTTAATCTGAAGATTGTTTTGGATAGTATGGATATTTTAACAGCATTAATTCTTCCAATCCATGAACATGGACTATCTTTCCATTTGTTTGTGTGATCTTCAGTGTCTTCCATCAGTGCTTTATAGTTTTCAGAGTACAGATCTTTCACTTCCTTGGTTAAGTTTTATTCCTGGGTATTTTGTTGTCTTTGGTGCAATTGTAAATGGAATTGTTTTCTTAATTTCTTTTTTATGCTGTTTGGTTATTAGTGTATAGAAAAGATACCAATTTCTTGTTATTAATTTTGTGTTTTGCTACTCTACTGAATTCATTTATTACTTCTGTTACTTTTTTGGTAGGGTCATTAAGGTTTTTTTTTATATATAGTATGTCATCTGTGAATACTGACAGTTTAACTTCTCCCTTACCAAAATGGATGCTTCTTCTATTTTTCTTGTCTGATTACTGTGGCCAAGACTTACAGTACTATGTTGATTAAAAATGATGAGAGTGTACATCCTTGTCTTGTTCTTAACCGTAGAGGGAAAGCTCTCAATTTTTCACCATTAGATATGATGTTAACTGTAGGTTTTTCATATGGCCTTTATTATGTTGAAGTATGTTCTCTCTAACCCCACTTTGTTTAGAGTTTTTATCATGAGCAGGTGTTAAATTTTGTCATGTTTTTGTGCATCTGTTGAGATTTTCATATGATTTTTATCTTCATTTTGTTGTTGTGGCATATGGCCCTTACAGGTATTTGAATTTGTGATCTCTGAGATTTCTGTTATAACTTTTGAATTACCAAAGAGTTAATTGTATTCATTTGGCCATCAATCATGGTTTAATCTGCAGTTGATCAGAATGATACAAGGAATTAGAGAAATAGAGGATAGAATCTCTCCTTTTTCATAAATTAATTCTGTAGTATAGCCTTTAGCAAGTTACTTAAGCTCTTTAAGCCCTCATTTTATCTGTATCCTTAAAATATTATCATTATTATTGAATAAGAACCAGATAATAGATTTCAAATAAAAATGGAAGGGGGAAAAAGCTCATTTCATAAAGAACTAATACAACTCGTAATAAGGAATCCTTCACACTCAGTTACTTAATAAAGGCTGACCAACCCCCCAGACCCAGATCTATTGTATTTTTTTCCCTTTTTTGTGTGTGGGGGGGATGCCCTTGAGCATTAAATACACTTACTAGGGAAAATGATGGTATGGTATTTTTTAAAAAGTCATCAAAGTGCAATAGGCTGCTAGATTGTTTCTAAAAAAATTATTTTCTTGTACATATTAGAAAGCATTCTCTAACATACAAGGATTATATAAAATTATTTAAAATAATTATATCAAATGAATTACATAGAATTACATAATTTTAAAGTATTTAAAGCAACAGTTTAAATTTAAAATTATGTAAAAAAGAGTTACACAAAATTATAAAAATAATTTCAAGTAACTAGTAAGTTCCCCTTTTTTTATGTGTGCGGATTTTGTTTTTATAGTCAGGAAAAGAAAAAAACAGGAATCATTGTACATTAACAAAAAATTGCTTTCAAAGCTGTGAGAAGCTTACACCAAGATTATTTTTAACAAGAAATTTGTCAGGAATGAAAAATTGTTTCCTTTAGTTCTTACAAAAAATATTCCATTTTGAAGATTCCTCCAGTAGCTCCATTATAAAAGATGACACTGATCCTTATAAAGAAGCAAAGCTTACACTGAAATATTTATTTTACAGAAATATAGATGTTAGTTTATCTTTAACAACAAAATTATAATAATGACAGGACTTTTATATGAGCTGATTAACTTAATTTCCTTTTAGTTGCAAGAATGCGTTTTTGGGAAGGGTAGTGTGAAGCTCCAAGAAAGAATAACTGTATTGTGTCACATTTCTAGCTTTTATGTGGTTTGTATAAAACATCATCAGTCAGATCAGAAACACAGGACTATCCTATTAGGCAATACAGAAAGTGACAAATAATGCAAGCAGTGACAGTTTTGCTTTTGAAAAGCTTAACCTCTAAGATAATAACATAAAAGAAATGAGTAACAGAAACAGATAAGGATATAGTTTGGATTCTTGAAAGAGAAAACGCAGAGACCAAAGAATTTAAATAAGAGAATAGATCATATTTACCTTTTAAGCACCTAATAAAACTTCTCAAGAATATATAAGCGCTCATTACTTACAGTGATCTAGAAAATTTTTCTTAGAATTTATTTTTCTATTTAACACTTAAAGAAAGCTGGAGTATGTATCCAGCATCAGTACTGCCCTTGAGATACTATGGCAGAGACTGCTCCTGGTACATCTCATTGTGATTTCCTGACTTCCTTCCTTCCTTCCTTCCTTCCTTCCTTCCTTCCTTCCTTCCTTCCTTCCTTCCTTCTCTCTTTTCTTCCCTTCCCTCTTCCTTCCTTCCTCCCTCTCTTCCTCTCTTTTCTTTTCTGTCTTGCACACATTCACATATATAGACAGTTGTTAGCTCATAAAACTACCTAACACGGTTGGGTTATAAATTAATTTTTTGAAGAATTTATGTCTACGTAAAGCAAAATATAGGCACTCCTTGCTTTGCACAGTTCTGATATTCATGAAATATGAATGAGTTTCATTTAACCTGGTACTGTGAAGATTTCCTGTTCACTGGAAAGAGCCTAGACATTGAAGACACATGTGTCTGGATTTATCCCACCTTTGGCACTTATCTTTCTGGGCAAGTTATTCAGCTTTCAGATACAACTTTCTCCATTAAAATATGGACAATAACAATAACACCTATTTCACAAGGTAGTTACAAATATTGATGAAATAATAACTATATAAATTTTAATTTCTATTCCCAAAGGTGAACATACATTTTTTGGGAAACTGTATCTTGTGTTCAGATGAAAAAGCAATCAAAGGATCTAATGCTGTTGGTTGTGTTATTTTAACCAAATCAGTATACCGAATATCAAATTATTATAGGAGATTGTGCTTTCCAAAGATGGCCACAACAATATCTCTTTCCCCACACATATTTTTCAAGAACTTGCCATTCCTCATTGAGAGCTGGGGAGTTCTCTTCCTGTTTAAAATGAGCATGCTTGTGACTCACTTGTAACCAATAGAATGCACCATAAGTGTTCTATCATTTCCTAGGCCTGATAGTAAAAAATGTTGCTTCCATACTGTTTGTGGAAATACTGACCTGCTTGGAGCCCTGAAAGTCTGACCCTGTAGCTACCATTCTGTGGGGAAGCCAGGCCATCTGGAAGCCTCGGGTCTCAGGTTGGCATTCATAACCTTCCAAGTCCTTTCAGTCCAGTCACCAGAACCATCAAATGATTCAGATGATGCCAGCCCCTGCTATTTAGTCACTCTTGGAGACACACCCCTATCTTTTGAGACTCTCCATTGAGGCCCCAGACCTTGTGGAACAGAGACAAACCATCCTCAGTGTGCCCTTTATGAATTCCTGGTTCACAGAATCTGTGAGTTCAATAAAATGGCTTTTGTTTTATGCCATGAAGTTTGAGGGGGTGGGGGGGTTGTTAATGTAACAATAATAATTGGAACAGTTATAAAACCTGAAAGATACATTGTTTCAGTAAGAAACGGATTGCTATTAAAACTTTCCAAAGTGGGAACTACCTGATGAATAAATGTTTACTGGGTTTTTCTTTTCATTTTAAACAAAGATGGCCTAACAGAGAATTTTGTCTAGTAAATAGCATTTCCCTGTGGTTTATTTCATTGTCTTTTACTTGACATTGATTCCCTTGAAGAAATATTTGCTGCCAGAAAAGAAATATGCATGTTTAAACAGTTTAAACAGTTTCATTATTGCTTTATGGTAAACTTTACCTGTTTGGCTAATAAAAACTGTCAATACTCTTAGTAAGGATAGTTACCACTAACATTTGTGTATTTTAAAAAATTTTTTTTTGTTTATTTATTTTTGAGAGAGACAGAGAGAGAGAGACAGAGGCAGAACATGAGCAGGGGAGGGGCAGAGAGAGAGGGAGACACAGAATCCGAAGCAGGCTCCAGGCTCTGAGCTATCAGCACAGAGCCTGACATGGGGCTTGAACCCACAGACTGTGAGATCATGACCTGAGCCAAAGTCGGATGCTTAACCAACTAAGCCACCCAGCCACACCAAAATTTGTGTATTTTTTTTTTCTCAAAGCACAGTAGCCTAATAAAACCTGATGGGAACAAAGGAATATCTATATTCATCTTTCCAAATTAAAATTTAGTAGTTATCCTTAATACCAATTTTAATGTTAATCTTATAATAATAACCTCATATTAGTATATTTGGCAAAATTATTTTGAATTTGTGTCTTTCCTATCACTTTTTGGGGGACTGTGGATTTCTACATTTATTACCACCAAATAATAAAATAATACTTTGTTGTACATTTACCAAGGGATTTCAGTTATAGGGCCATTCTTATGATTTTCTAAAATATAATTGTCATAATAATGGTACTTTTTATTAAGGCTATTACCATGCAGAAGATAATCAGTATTGTAGTAACATTTGGATGGACTGTGCTTTAAAGTTTGTGTGTGTGTTTGTAAATATAAATAACTGCATATATATACACATGTATATACATATGTGTACATCTATATACACATACACACACACACAAGGTGCTTCTAGAAGAATGCACAAGAAAATGTTAACATTGATTGCTTCTGGGAGTGAACTGGGATATGTGAAGGTAATTCCCACCCAAAATAAAATCGAAAGTAAGGGGGAAAAAAAGTTTTTCTAACTGTGATAACTGTGCTATCTATATTCATGTTTGTATCTTTGGCACTTAGTGCAGCGTCTGGTGCTAGGTCAGCCTTTAGTTCATATCATTGAACAAAAAGAAGCTTGAGGTTATCTTGTTAATGTATTATTCACTTGATCCACAGCATTCATGACCTGATACATTATGATATTTTTCACTGAAAGAGCTAATATTCTTTGTCTTTTCTCACATAATTTCTCATTTTTCTAAGAAGGCTATTTATGTATCTGTACTAGTCTAGGTCTAATCAGAAGACAAACCACATAATGTTAAATTTATATGTATATATAAATATCCTGACAAGAAACATGAAGTATATACATCATACAACATAGCTTGTTATTTACAGAGCATTTTAGTACATACAGCAGGGTTGCACCACAGGAGAGGAACTGTGAAATTACAACACTAAAAGCTTATGTAGGGTTGCTGGCACATCTGTCATCCAAGACACACACACACACGCACACACACACACAGTCTATAATCTGGAATTAAACAAATCATTCTTACTGAAGGGGAAAAGTATCTCTAGTGTTATTACCCTAAATGTAAGCTAAAAGCAAACCTGGAAAGAAGAGGGGGATTTTTTTTTTTTTTATGTTCCTAGAATGTCTCCAGAGAAGGAGACTTATTATAGCTTATCAATTTCCCTTGCTCAGAAGGCCCTAGTAGTAAGGAATGTCAAAAAATCCAGGGAGAATGGTCTTCCATTACACAGAAATGTAAACAGGAGACATTTAATGTAAAAAATATTAAGCAATAATAGGAGAGTAACTTTAAAGGTATATAACAAATCTGATGGGTAACCTTGAGCTACGAGAGTACATCCAAGGAAGGACAAACTTCCTCGGAAGGTGAGTTCTCATTAAGATATAATTAAGATCACTGGGTTGCCCAGGCCAGAGGTAGCCCACAGACACTAGGCCTGCAGGAACAACTCTTTGGAGGGCATGCAAGCTGAGGTTGATGAGTGGGCCCCAGACAGTAGGGCATGCAGAGAAAGTTGGGGTGCCGCAGCAGGTACTGCTAGAACTGGGCTAGAGATGCCCCTTTCTACAGGAACCCAGCACACTTCTTTGTACAGTTTGGACCAGAGCGGCTCTGGGCATCCAGCCCCACAGGGTTTCCAGCATGTACTTTTCCAGGGCTGAAGAGATGGTGTGGGAAGCAGTGACTTGGGCTGGGATGCAAACGAGTTGTCTGGGGCTCTTGTACAGAGTTCTCCTGCCTCCGTTGAGAGCTGGAGAAAAAGTATGGTGAAAGCTATGACTTGCAGATGTGTGGCACTGGAGAAAATTATGAAGACTGAGCATGAAGGAGAGCACTTCCTCTTCAGTACTATCCATTGTCCTCTACAGACATACCTTGTATCTTGCCATCTGGCAAAGGGAGAATATTTAAAGGGCCAGGATTCATTTTTACAGATCAGTCAGTGAGGGTGAATTTGGAGCTGAGAGACATAAGTTGATAACTGACCTAATGTCTCTTCATCCTGTTGCTTAAATTTTCTTTCAAATTTATGGTGCATCATAGCTTTAACACCATTTGAGTAAGGGCATTGTCATACTTTCTGATTTATTTAGTTCTTACCTAAATCGTCTTTTGTTTTATCTTGACTCTAAATTTTCATTATGCTTTCTGTAGCAGTATCCTGGGAAAATATTTCTTTTGTGGGTTCATAAATAATAGTTTAGACAGTATCATTTTCTAAAGATTTTTTAGAAAAGGTTTTTAATATATACCTATGTTTAACTCACCTGTCACATTTATGATTACTTGTGTAGATATCATTTTTTCTTTTTGGCATTTTATTCAGAAAAGCTAGTGTTGCCTAAAAATTTATAAATTTCAGTGTACATTATCTCTTCCTTGTTATTTATTAGATTACTAAGTGAAACTATTTGCTTTGCACCGATCTTAATGAAATATACTTCTTTATATGTTTCTCCAGCTAAAGAAAGTTCCTTTTCTGTAGGTCTTTTATGTCAGTCTTCCATCCAATTCTCTATTATTACAAAGCGTTGTAAACAGGGTCTTTCCTTCTTTCTCTTTGTTTGATTAGTGACAGCTTTAAGTATATTCTGATGGAGAATCTTGCTCAAGACTGCTTGTAAGTCAGTGTTTAGCCCCGAACACTTCTCTTTATCTGTGTTATGTAGATAGCCTTCGGAAATTCCCATACACTTAGGCAGAATTTCCTCTTATATTATCTGCCCCTTGTCTGACCTTCCTTCCCTGTCAGGCATATCTTAGAGTCTAGGGCAGAGCTTGGAGGCATGATATCATTTACTCTTGAATGTTAAGTGCCAGGAACCAAAGCATTGTAGGCAGATACTTAAGTATCATCCTGGAGGAGTAGAAGGTTACAGCTAAAATAGTTAAGTCCAAGATCAATGTGTTAATCTAAGGGGCTAAGTGGAATGTAAGGGATAAATTAGATGGGGCCTGAACAAAACTGGGAAATACAGGATAGAACATTGTTCTGTAAGAATCCTGGTAGTAGAATATTGATACTGTGAGAACTCTGATTTGCAGGCACATGCTAGGTATAAGAAGTTAGAGCAGAGCACATATATTTCATGTGGTTATTTGTATGTTTACAGAGTTTCTCTTCTGTTAAGGACTCAATGAGCTTACCTGTACAGGAGTGAAGTTTGAAAGTATATAGTTTCCACTTTCCAGCATCTTCTGGAACTCATGTGTCCAGAGAGCATCCCGGTAGTTCTTCACACAGAAGCTGTTTGTAATGACAGATTGCACATTTTTACCAACATCATTCTGGTATAATTCTTGGGTTTCTTTAAATTCTTTGACAAATGCCATCAGACTTTGTTGATTTATCTACATTGATTTACTAAGTTGGCTTATAATATTTTGGGTGTTGACTACTATTGGGTATGGTATTTTAAGTCATTCTGTTAGGGAATTGTTGAGAAAAAGAAATCGCCCTCATATTTTTCTGGGTCATTTCTGCGACAAGGCATTAAGCCTGGATCTCACTGTAAATCCCTATCTAATTTTAAAAAGCCAATGTATTAACTTTTTATCAATTATGTTATATGCTAAAGCTATAATTGATAGTTATAAAACATGAAAATAATTCTTGAACTCTAAGTGAAAAGGTTTTAGGCATTGTGTGAAATAAAATTTTACAAACTATTTCTTGCTTTTATCCATGATGGCTTAATATTATAGTTGTGAAGATCATCTGTCAGACGCTTGACCCTCTAATCAAATGTGACAAGTTAGACTACATTGTTTCTGGTTTGAACTAAAATAGACTTTAATATCATTTAAGAATGAATGAAAAGTGATTGCTCATAAAGTTTTTATCTGATTTCTGAAATAATTAGAATGAGAAGAACGCTTAGAAATGTCGTTATTTTTAGAATAGTTCGTCTTAATAAAAATATTAATTATGGTGGTTTGTACCATAATTTATAATAAAAGATGCAAGCACAAGTAACTCAGAAAGTAAAGTAGATTTTCAGGATTTGTGAAGTTTCTACTATAGAGAACAGTGTGAGTATCTTAGAAGAATTTCCTGTGCTACAAGAATTTTCCTTTAGTATAATAAATAAGCAAAATAAATTTCCCTCTAGTATAATATCTTAGTGTCTTAGTATCTTAGGGTATCTCAGAAGAATTAGCATCTTAGTATCTTAGAAGAATTAGTATCTTAGTGTCTTAGTATCTTAGAAGAATTTCCTGTGCTATAAGAATTTCCCTCTACTATAATAAATAAGCTAAATAAATTTCTTCTAGTATAGTAAATAAGCTAAAAGAGTTTATTAACCCAGGACTATAAAACTAGCAAAATGAAAAAAGCAGAAGAGATAGGGTGATCTTGGTTCTAACATTGAAGGGGCAGAGAGAGGAGAAGGCCAAGAACAAATGTTCAGAGACTGGTGTTTTGAGGTCAGTAGAAACTATTCAAAAAAAAAGAAAAAGAGTCTGTTGCTTCAAAGATATCAAATAAGAGGGCTGAGGAAAATCCACTGGATTTGTCATGATATCATTTAAGACCTTTGCCTGAGTAGTTTTGATAGAAATTAAGAGGACTTGGTGAGATTGTGGTTTTAAGAGTGATGAAATAGTTAGAAGTAGGAGATGCAGAATTAATGACCAAAGTCAACTTTGCTTACCTCTTTGAAGATGTTATGTTTCTTTTCACAAGGCAGGCTAGACCATCTACTGTCATATAGGAAATAAATTACTTTTAAGAAAAATTATTAATACTTCTTAGTAGTAGAACCTCCCATGAAAATTATCATTCTTGACTCACTGTCCCCCCGCACTCCCACCATCCAAAAGCTGACAAATTTTTCATTAGAAGAGTTTCAGTGTCTTAATGGTAAGGATTCATTGCTGAGATTTACTGTCATGGTTTGAGGGAGTCCAAAAATAACACCCTCTGTTCTTCAAAATCACTGGAGACGTAAGCAAATGAGTTCTCTGATGGAATTCAAAATAACTGCTTTAAAATTGGTGAAGGCTTATTTGTATAGTTACAAAGGAACTGCTAATACTCCAGGGCTGAATTAGATGTATTTGCTAATGTTGTCACTGGTGTGGCTGGACACCCAAAGGTATGGAGGAACAGAGAGTTCTTGCCATTCTAAAAAATCAGGAACCCAGAAGGGGCTGAGTTATACATATCCATTTCTTCTTTCTCAACTTATTAATCATATATGTTACTTCTTTCCTAGAGAACAGAGGTAGTGGTGGGCAGTTGCCAAGGGAGTACACAGAAAGGACCAGAAGTGTCAGTGTAGTAGAAATTTTTCCATAAGGAAGCTTGAGGCCACTGGGAAAGGGGTTGCAACCCCAATCATTTTATTCTCCAATATGCTTTTTTATTTTATTTTTGTAATGTTTTATTTATTTTTGAGAGAGAGGGGGACAGAGTGCGAGCAGGGAAGGGGCAGAGAGAGAGGGAGACAGAATCTGAAGAAGCTGGTTTCAGGCTCTGAGCTGTCAGTACAGAGCTTGTCGCAGGGCTAGAGCCCGCAAACCCTGGGATCATGACCTGAACTGATGTCAGACGCTTAACCGACTGAGCCACCCAGGCTCCGCTCCAACACGCTCTTTTAAAATTGATGTATATTTGGGGTGCATGGGTGCCTCAGTTGGTTAAGTGTCTGACTCTTGGTTTCAGCTCAGGTCATGATCTCATGGTTTGTGAGTTGGAGCCCCTCGTCCAGTTCTGTGCTGATAGTGGGGAGCCTGCTTTGGATTCTCTCTCTCTCCCTCTCTCCCCAACTCATGCTCTGTCTCTCTGTCTCTCTCAAAAATAGATAAACGTTAAAAAAATAAAATGCTTAAAATCATAATAATGTGTAGTAATTCTCTTTGACAGCTTTAGTTGTCTCTGGATGAAGAATTTAATGAACTTTCCTAAAAAGATCTCACATCATTAATAGGCATGTAATTATTCCCATGGAGAGACTGAATGATTTTTTGTCAATAAGAAATCTTTTAAAAGTGGGATGACCTATGTAGGTTTTAGTTATATATTTTATATTCTTTAATGCTTCAATTGACTTCATTGATCTTAAAATATAAGACACTATATACTTCAAATCATGTGGAGTACATAGTAGGTGCTTAACAGGTCACATTTACCTTCCCTTTGCTATTGGTACACTTTGGTTCTTCAGCATGTCATACAAAGGATGGTAACTAGACAGCTTTGTACAAGTAAGTAATTCATTCCTTTGTTTACTCAATTAATTTAACAAATATTTACTGGATACCTCCTATGTATCAAGTGATAGGTATAGTGCAATGACTATAATTAACAAGATGCCCCATACGATATAGTGGGGAGCATATGTTAACAATTAAAAAATATAATTAAAAATTATCAGGGGCGCCTGGGTGGCCCTCTTGGTTGAGTGTCCGACTTCAGCTCTGGTCATGATCTCATGGTTTGTGAGTTCAAGCCCCGTGTCGGGCTCTGTGCTGACAGCTCAGCCTGGAGCCTGCTTCAGATTCTGTGTCTCCCTCTCTCTCTCTGCCCCTCTTCCACTTGTGCTCTGCCTCTCTCTGTCTCTCAAAAATAAATAAATAAATGTAAAAAAAAATTAAAAAAAAAAATTTAACCTGGGGCGCCATGGTGGCTCAGTCGGTTAAGTGTCTGACTTTGGCTCTGGTCATGATCTGGCAGTCTGTGAGTTTTTGCCCTGCGCGCCAGGCTCTGTGCTGACAGCTCAGAGCCTGGAGCCTGCTTCAGATTCTGTGTCTCCTTCTATCTCTGACCCTTCCCCACTTGCTCTCTCTCTCTCTCTCTCTCTCTCTCTCTCTCAAAAAAGTAAATGAACATTAAAAAAAATTAAAACAAAAATCCTGTGAAGGATGGATATAGTGATTGAGAATGAACCCGTAGGGTTAAGGAAGAGGACACTTAGGTGGAATGGGCAAGAAGGTCTCTAGGGTGGTAACATCCAGATTGAGATTCGATGAGGAGGGCATGTCAGGTAAGGAGCTTTGGGGATGGGATAAAGGGAAGGAAAGAATTAAAAAAGACCCAGATGCCAATATAGAATATGAATAACTCTTAACTGCTTTTTATTACTTGTTTACTGATAGTTTTGATAGATTGCTATAATTAGACTAACATAAGTCTTACTTTTTTCCTCAGTGTTGGGATAATTGCTTTTTATTGCTTTTAATAATATTAACTTAGATATTATATGTTATTCATACTTTATTTCAGGAAAATCACCTTAATATGCGCTTAATAAGTTTGAACAAGAATATCTAAGATATGATTCACTACAACTTTCTTTTTAGCTTATAGAAGAGAAGAGATATATACAAATATACAGTTTTCTTTAGACTAAAAATCAATTTTTCAAAACTGCTTAGTCCCTCTTAAGAAAGTAAATATTAATCTTGGATGTGAAGTCCAAGGTTGTCAAGGTTGTACGAGGTGTCACTAGACCCTGTTAGTATTATTAGATATAAAATTTAAGTTTACTTTTTCTTGGGTTGGCAGGGAAAGTAAATTATCTTTGATTTCATAATAGGGTGTTTCATCATATTTTTAGAATTGTCATCAGCTGGCAATGTACAAAAGTCTATTAAAATGTATACCTTACTTTGAAGTAAGAAAATGCCTGAAATTCTAGTACTGTAGCAGCAATGCTGGAGGTCCTTGGTATCCCATTAGGGTGTCTATGAAGTCAATACCATTTGCATAATGCCATCAAGACATTTGTCTTTTTCACTCTGTTGACATTTCCCTTAATAGTACAAAAGCAATTATGGGTACAAAATTGTGGGTGCTTTCTAGTATATGTGGATCAGGGTAGTAGCAGCACCAAACTAGTCTTAATACTAGTAGTATTCTTCACCATGACATACTTAGAGTAAAATATATATACATATACATACACACACACACATACACACACACATACACACACCAGTTTCACGTAAGAATACCCATGATGAAGCAGGAAAAAATGTTTAAAAAAAATCTCAGTCTCCTTAACACACTTAAAAAATATTCTGTGTAATGGAAGGTGCTCATAAAACACTTTCATTGCATTGCAAAGTCTGATGGCTGTTTTGAAGAGAAGCACTTGTGCAGTTGTTTGAGTTATGAGCTGACCAAGGTACCTTTTTCCATGGAAAAACATTTTTTATTTGAAAGAACTGAAAGACAAACTGGTTTTTCATATTTGGAAGACGTTTTCTCACAAATGAATGAAGTTAATTTTTCACTTAAGAAAAACAACTGACAGTATTTGTTGCTGGTAGTAAAATTGAAGTTTGTAAGAGAAGATTAGAATTTTGCAAAACTTGGGGGCAACTGGGTGGCTCGGTCAGTTAAGCATCTGACTTCGGCTCAGGTCATGATCTCGTGGTTCCTGGGTTCAAGCCCCCTGTCGGGCTCTGTGCTGACAGCTCAGAGCCTGAAGCCTGCTTTGGATTCTGTGTCTCCCTCTCTCTGTGTCCCTCCCCCACTCATGCTCTGTCTCTCTCAAAAATAAACATAAAAAAAAGGATTTTGAAAAACTTGTATACCTTCAGCTTGACATTTCACCAGTATTTACAAAGTGTCTTTTAGTAAGATTAGTGATGATACTAATAAATGTGATATTTTGAAATAGTACAATGAAATGTGTCAATATTTGGAAGATAACTCCATGACCTAATTTTTTAAATGACCAATGCACTGATGATAAATATCTCACCTGCATGAAGGATTCAAATTGCAAGAGATCAGTGGATTTGAATGTGAGAATTGGAAGCATTTATTAAAATCGTTTCAGATTTCTCATGGCAACCAACCTTTAAAAAACTACCACTTTTCAAGGTTTGGTATGGTATCAAAGACTATCCAAGATTATCTGAAAAGGCTATTAAAATACTGTTCTGATCTTCCAACTATGTATATATGTAAGGCTGAATTTTTTTCATCTACTCAACCCAAGTGACAAATTATAGAAGATTGAGTACAGAAGCAGAT
Organism: Acinonyx jubatus; assembly: GCF_027475565.1. Classification (NCBI taxonomy): domain Eukaryota; kingdom Metazoa; phylum Chordata; class Mammalia; order Carnivora; family Felidae; genus Acinonyx; species Acinonyx jubatus. Next base: position 120,742,245 of record NC_069382.1, on the reverse strand, counting down.
ATGAGAATCCAGTTATCTTCTATTAAGGCAGATTTATAGAGATTTGTAAAAATGTAGAATAATATACCATTCTTTTCAGTGAGTTTTTTGTTTTTGTAATATATTTTGTATTAAAATAATAATTTTAACAAGTAATAGTTTTATAATATTAGGTTTAAGTAAATTACTAAAATAAATCCTAAAAAGTCCCAGTTTTAATTATTAGTATGTTAAATGTGAATAGAAATAACTGATGTAAATAAAAGCCCTTTAAGAATCTGAATTTTTAATAGTATAAAGAGATTTTGACAATCTATGGTGTAGCAGAATCCACATATAATTTAGCATGAGAGCACAGCTTTATAATCCAAAATGTACATGTTTTGGCTTCAAGCAGTACTTTGGTTTGAAGTGTTTTTCAAATGGCAGTGTTAAAGTAGGTTTTATAGTCATCAGCTTTGTATTATTTTAAGTCACATTTTTTTAAATGTTTGTTTATTTTTGAGAGAGAAAGAGAACGTGAGTGGGAGAGGGGTACAGAGTAAGGGAGACACAGAATCTGAAGCAGGCTCCAGGCTCTGAGCTGTCAGCAAAGAACCCAGTGCAGTGCTCAAACCCGCGTACTGGGATATCATGGCCTGAGCTGAAGTTGGACGCTTAACCGACTGAGCCACCCAGGCACTCCTAAGTCACGTTATTTGAAACTTTTCTAAACCTTCATTTTCATTTTATGTCTTTAAAATATAGCAGAGGAAGCCAAAAATGAAACAAGATATTATTTGCAAAGCTATATAATTTTTTTGTGGATGTTCAGTTTTTTTTCAATTAATCATGGCTGGTTTCCCGAACAAGCTAACTATGGAATAAGAATCCCGAGGAAAATGTTCTGTGATAACCTGTATTATTCCTGAATATTCCTGGTATCTTAATGGATACAGATTGAATATTTCATATCCAAGTTAAATGGGTACATTTGATTTAAAAAATTTGTAATAGTACAGTCGATTGCCATTTTGTAATGTATGTGGGAGTTAATTCACAATAATGAGGGCCTGTTGCCTGTTAGTGATAACTGTCATGAAACATGATGATCATATGTTAGTGAGATTTCTGATTTCTCTTTTTTTCTATACGCAGATAATCTCAGTGATACCTTGAAGAAGTTGAAGATAACAGCTGTTGACAGAACTGAGGATAGTTTAGAAGGATGCTTGGATTGTCTGCTTCAAGCCCTGGCCCAAAATAGTAAGTTTCATTATGTTTCGAATGCCAAACAAAAAAGTCAAATCAGCAGTCATTCAGAAATTGGTATGTAGTTTAGCACATAACTTGCATTCACATAACTTGAGTTCTTTTGAATCCTATCCCAGAATACTGGGGTTGTTTCACATATTCCCCCCACCTACCCCCCCACCCACCCCCCCCCCCCCGCCACTCTCAAAGTACTGAAAGCCAACTTGATAGGCAGAAGAAAGGAGGAATTGATTGGTGGTGATGACATTAATATCAGCCCCAGAGAGAGACCATTATTTCATTCCTAACAGATAAGCAACATAGTTGTTTTTTCTTCTTAACACCTACCTTTGTTCTTTGAACAAGACTTCTGTGCATTTGTGGGGAGACTGGGGAGGAGAAGCAGAGGGGAGCTTAAAACACGTAAAAATTTTTTCTGAGATCCTATGGTCACCTTTTTATTTTTATTTTATTGTTATTATTATTATTATTTATTATTTTGAGAGAGAGAGAGAAAGAGAAAGAGAGAGAGTATGAGCAGGGAAGGGGCAGAGAGAGAGGGAGAGAGAATCCCAAGCAGGCTCTATACTGTCAGTGCCAAGGCTGATACAGGGCTCGAACTCACGAAACCTTGAGATTATGACCTGAGCCGAAATCAAGAGTAGGATGCTCGATAACTGAGCCATTCAGGTGGTTCCTTTTTAATAAAAGTCAACTTTTTAATAATTTTATTTTAAAATAACGTAAAATAATGTTTATGCTTAGATTTAATTGGAAAGAGCCATAAGTCATCCAAAAATCCCTTAAACCTGAAGTAAGACTTGATCTTTGATGCTGTGGTAAATAATAACAGGGATAAAAATTATACAGCTCTTCATTGGCTAATGTATTGTTGCACTTGATCCATCATATTTCCATTCATTAATTTTTGTAGTATCACAGAAAACAGGTACAGAATGATTTTTATCTGGTCCCTTAATTCTTTGTCCTGCTATGGCTTGTGCTGTACTAGTTTTTAATTACACCATTATCTTATTCTAGGACTAATTATGTAGCTGTCAAAGAATTCAGGAGAAAGTATGTAGTGTTAGAGTTTTAATTTCAAACACTCAGAGATGTTTGTATTATTTCTTTTTTACTTTATTTTTTAGTGTACTGTGCTTAGAAAATCTAAGATGATTGCAGTACTCTCCATCAAAAAGCACATTTTTTAAATGTTTGTTTATTTTAAAAGGGGGGAGGGGCAGAGAGAGAAGGGGGAAGAGAGAATCTCAAGCAGGCACCCCACTGTCCACACAGAGCGAGATGTGGGTCTTGAACTCACGAACCTGAGCTGAAGTCAAACACTCAACCGACTGAGCCAACCAGGTGCTCCTCGAAAAGCACATTTTAAAGCTAGCTTGGAAAATTCTTTTTTAGTAGTTCTCTTTGCTTTTGAGATTGTAACTCTGTCCAGCTATTTAATCTTAGAGATAACAGAGAAAGGGTTTGAAACAAGGAGTTCAATAGGAGCAAGGTTCACCATGGTAAAGAGAAACAACAGAAAAGCAGGGTGTCTGAGGCTGTGCCGTCCATTGTAGTAGATATATGTGGCTATTTAAATTTAATAATTTAAAAGTAATTTCCTTAGTCTTACTTTTCAATAGCCATATTTGGCTAGTGATTACTTTATTGAAGATCACACATATAAGCCATCTCCACGATGACAGAAAATTCTTTTGGATAGCATAGGTCTAGAGGACTAGAAAGAACCTGATTTTTAAACATGCCTGTATAGGCAGATTTACATAATCATGTGATTAAGCCTAAATAAATTGAATATCTCAAGCTCATTTTTTTGGGAAGAGTTGTTTTATTATACTCTTGTTTTCGGTGGCCTTTTTTTTTTTCCTGTTTGATGAAAGAATTTTCTAGATGGACCATTTGTTCAGGAACTGAAGGATATGGAGGCAGTGTTCTTGGTTATATGTAGAGGGTTGTTAAGTCCTGTCCTGGAAAGACTAATGACAGAGAAGTGAAGTTGAATTAGAGAAATGAAAAAAGGAAGCAAAAGTTTATAACTTTTTGAAGAATAGATTTAAGGGATACAAGTATATAATTGTTGGATTAAATTTCAGATCCATTGTAGACTTACTCGTTGAACCCACTGATTGAAAATAGCCTTGAAATTGTATATTATGGTGTTAAGGCCAAATAGCCACAAGGTGTTAATAAACCAACAAATGCTACCAGTTTAACTCTTGACTCCCCAAGAAGGGAGCAAAGGAATATGTCTTTTTAAGACTCTGTAACAAAATTCATGTGTCCTTACCTCTAAGACTATTGACACTAAAGAATTTGACACAGGAAGACAGAGTTCATGGAAATGTTCAGTCTATGACTTAAGAGTGATATCTGTCATTGATTGAGTGCCTCCTGTGTATTCAACACTGGACTTGGGACTATATCTGTTATTTAATCTTTCCTATAGTCCCATGAAGACAGATTATCATCACCATGTAAAGGAAAAGGAATAGACACTATAAGGTTACTTCCCTTGCTCTGACAGAATTTAGCATTTGGATTTGAACTCTTAGTTTGGATTTATTTTGAACTACCAAATAAAAAAATTATATTCTGAGTAAAGTGTGGCTTTTTGCTGAGTATAGTATAGAGTACAAACTTGTTTCCAAAAGCTAGGTTTTAATATTGTGTCTTGAATTTTTGCTTTTTCTTTAAAATAGGTTCAAATTATATTACTAAAGAGGGGAATGATATATAAACTTTTTTTCCCTTGAATTACAGACAAATGGATTATTTTATAGGTATTGATGTATTTTTTTTAAATTAGCATGTAGCTTTTAAACAAGAAAAAGTAAAAAAAAAAAAATTGCTAAGATCTTTATTTTCTACAGTTGTTCTTCCTTGAAGTGATTGATCCATTGTTACTTTCATCCTCTTCAAGGTAAAATTATAAAACATTTAACTTAAGTGAATCTGTACTGGCTTTTTTTTTTTTTTTTTTTTTTTTGGAGAGACCTTCTGGTGTCATAATTCTTCCTTAGTGCCAGGTGTTTTAGCTAAAAATATCCCTCTTTGTACCAGAATTGCACCTGATCAAGAAACAATGATTTCTCCATTCTGTACAAGATGGTAATGTGTGTTAATAAAATCTGAACTTAAATTTTTATTTTACAATCTACTAACCTGTCATTGGAAAGGACAAATCTGAAAGGAAAGAAATTATGCTTTTTAAAATTTTTACACTGTGGGAATTTAGTATATTTGAATTGCCCATCAAAAATCATAATCTGAAATTAGAATATTTGCTTTGATGTATGACTTCAGAGTGATTTTCTTTCTTAAATTTTTGGAGTAACGTTTTATATATATATGTATATGTATATATATATACGCATATATATATGTGTGTATATATATATATATACATATACATATATATATATGAAAGTATACATATATACACATACACGCACACACCAGAATCTTAAGAGGCATGAGTTAGAACATTTTAATACTGACCAGGTTTTATGGAAAACATTTTAAGTATTTTGTGTAAATCTCTGATCTAAATTAATAATAGAAGCAATTATTTCCTCATAAATACTTCAGATCTCAATTTTAAAATGTTTTTAGGGGCGCCTGGGTGGCTCAGTCAGTTGAGTTTCCAAATCTTGATTTCAGCTCAAGTCACATTTTCATGAGTTCGAGCCCAGTGTCTGCCTCTGCACTGACAGTGTGGAGCCTACTTCTCTCTCTCTCCCTCTCTCTCTGTGCTCCTCCCCTGCTTGCATGTGTGTGCACTCTTTCTCTCAGAATAAATAAATAAATAAACTTAGAAAAAAATAAAAACATAAAATGTTTTTAGTAAATATTTGAAGGCCACCCACTAAGATATCAGATTCTGTTTACTCTTGTCTCTTTTGATTCAGAGAATAGAAGATTCTCTGTAAATGCTTATTGTAGTATGCTTACTCTATTTCATGCTTATTTGAAAATTTAAAACAATAGGCCACATTTTCATCCCTAAACATTAGGACAGGAATTGTCCTTAGAGAGTATGATATCTAAATCACCTTGTCAGACAAACTACTAGCATAAATCAAAGGTCCAAAGACAAAAAAAAATTAACAGTCCATTCATGGTAAAAAATTCTATTCCATTGTAAGAGCGTGGGGACCATGTTCTGTTGCTGAGGGAACCACAAAACAATGCCAGCATGATCACCAACACAGCCTTAAATTCTTGTTCTAAAGGATTAGGCTGTTTTCCTCTGTCTCATTGAATCATGTATCTTTATACTCTAACTTTGTTTAGTTAATTGCCTGACTTCATATAAGAGTCACATAAACGTTGATTTTCTGTAGAACAACCCTGTGAGAGAACACCAGTTTACTTGTCTTTAAAGAAAAATGTATTTAGTATATAGTTCCACATTCCTAACTTTATATCGTATTCCTCTACTTGTCTTAGGATATTTCTTAGCCCTTGTTCTTTTTTTTATTCTTTATTTTGATTTTTGGCTCCCTTCTAGGCTATAATCCTAAGCATACCAGATTATGTATACAAACTGCTAATGTAGATTACTCTGAGTCTTTTCTAACAGAACTTGCTGTTGTCATTTGCTTTTAGTCTGTTTCATACCTTTAATGTTTCCTTTTTTAAATTTATTTTTGAGAGGGAGCGCAAGTTGGGGAGGAGCAGAGAGAGCGGGACAGAGGCTCTGAAGCGGCCTCTGTGCGGACAGTAGGGAGCCTGATGTGGGGCTTGAACTCAGGAATTGTGAGATCATGACTTAAGCCAAAGGCAGACGCTTAACTGACCGACTGAGCCATCCAGGCGCCCTTTAATATTTCTGAATTGGCTTACTTTTGGGTAAGAAAATTATTTCCTAAGGGACTTTGAAACTTGTTATCAAATGGTTTTCAATAGCCATGTTAAATCTGAAATCACTGACCATGAAAGATTACTGCAAATTTAGTAGAAACAAAAAATTATTTTACTTCTTTCATAGTAATATCTGGATTTCAATTTTTTTTAATGTACCACAGAAGCATACGATGTACCACAGAAGCAATATATTTCTTTTGTGAGCCAAATTTGTTATGTTGTTTACCTCATTTACATAGTTTTCTTTTATGTGATTCTTGTAGTTATAATCCATAAGGGCTTATTAGTGGTGCTAATCATAGATTATCAAAGTTCAGTTTTTACTAAATAAAGATAGCATTGTGGAATAGAGGAGACTAAAGTAGAGAAAATGGTCCACCAAAAAGACATTGACAGTACTGGATGAATTGAGACTCCTGGATTGCCATAGAATGGTGGGAGCAAGTGACCTAAGTCAGAAGTTTCCACACATTCTCTAAAAACTCATACAGATCAACAAAGATATCAGGTAAATATATGAATTTAGTGCCATACTGTTATCTGAAGATTTCCTGTTTCTGGTGATGTTCTCCAGTCCTTTGTAGTCTTTACTGCTTTCCACTCAGAGAGTCCCCCTTAGAATTTTTTGCGTGGCTGGTTTAGTGGCCACAAACTCCTTTAGTTTTTGTTTGTCTGGGAAAGTCTTTGTCTCTTCTTCTAGTCTGGATGACAGCCTCACTGGATAAAGGATTCTTGGCTGCATGTTTTTCCTATTCAGCACGTTGTATATTTCCTGCTACTCTCTTCTGGCCTGCCAGGTTTCAGTGGACAGGTCTGCTGCTACCCTTATGTGGCTACCCTTGTAGGTTAAGGCCCGTTTGTCCCTAGCTGCTATCAGAATTCTCTCTTTATCTGTGTATTTTGCCAGTTTCACTATGATATGTTGTGGTGTTGACCTGTTTCTGTTGATTTTGAAGGGAGTTCTCTGTGCCTCTTAGACTTGGATGCCTGTTTCCTTCCCCAGTCTAGGGAAGTTCTCAGCTATAATTTGTTCAAATAAACCTCCTGCCCCTTTTTCTCACTCTTCTTCTGGGACCCCTATGATGTGGATATTGTTTCATTTTTTGGAATCTCTTAGCTCTCTAATTCTCCTCTTGTGATCTAGTAATTTCCTTTCCCTCTTTTTTTTTTTTTAGCTTCATTATTTTCCATAATTTTATCTTCTATTTCACCTATTCTCTCCTCTGCTTCTTCATTCCTCACTGTCACTGTACCTAGTTTATTTTGCATCTCAGTTATAGAAAAAACTGAATAGTTTTTAGGTCTTTGGTCTCTGCAGCAAGGGTTTCTCTTGTGTCTTCTATGCCTTTCTCAAGCCCAGCTATTAGTCTTATGGCTGTTCTAAAGTCTTGTTCAGATATATTGTTTATATCTGTTCTGAGCAATTTTCTGGCTGTGATTTCTCCTTGATCTTTCTTTTGGGAAGAATTCCTCCATCTTGTCATTTTGGCTAAGTTTCTGTCTTGTGTGTGTTTTAAAAGCTTGTTATGTGTCCTACACTTGAGAGGACTACTATATTAAAAAGGAGTCATACACTGTCCAGGGCTGGACACTCCAGGAAGCATTCCAACAAAGAGATCAAGTAAAACCAATTAACATAACTTATGTCTTAAGCATAACTAGAAGTTAGACTAAAACCTTCAAATTATTAGGGAGAGAAATAAATATCAAAATCTAGCCTACTCAGCATCAGAGCCATGATAGAGTTCATTGAGACTGCAGAAACTGCATGGAAAAGATGAAAGGAAAATTGGTTGAACCAGGACCCCAAGGGTGATAGTACATATTTAAAATTGCCTTTAGGAAGAAAAAGTCCTAGCCTGAGAAAATACTAAGATCTGGTCTTAGATTTGATTAGAATATTTGCTATTGAGATATCAAAAGGAAGAACTTAAAAACAGGACCCTAGGTAACAGATCAAGTGAGTGCCACTTTTGAGGATGAGCTTATTCTGCCTTGCAGACTTGGTGGTGGATGGAAAGAAGGAAGCAAAATAGGGAAATTAAGTGTTCTGTACAAGTAAGAAAACCATAAAATTAGAAGACACACTAATAATCCCCTTTGGTTTAAGTTCAGAAGAGGGAGCTTTTGAACTAGAAACCTAGATGTTGATCCCAGATCTTACCCTTATTGCATACATATTTATTGCTTGTATATACAGAATTTGAAATTGTAGGTGATAAACATACAAATTGCTATAATGAATAAAGCAGAAAATAAGAACCAACATTTTAGCTATTAAAAGTTTTCTTCCTAAGCAAACCATAAAGCAGTTATCAGTAACAGAACACCATGACCTATATTAAATATCTTTAAGTCTTTGCATATATGAAAACAAATCCTCAAGTAAGAATTTCAGATACTTGGAATAAAATTGGATAAATACCAGGATGATGTGAAATAAGAGTTAACTAGAAGACTGATTGAAGAAAAAGAATCATTTAAAAACTTTTTTTTTAATGTTTATTTATTTTTGAGAGTGAGCAGGGGAGGGGCAGAGAGAGAAGGAGACAGAATCCATTGCAGGCTCCAGGCTCTGAGCTGTCAGCACAGAGCCCAGCACAGGGCTCAAACCCACAAACTGAGATCATGACTGAGCCGAGGTGAGAAGCTTAACTGACTGAGCCACCCAGGCACCCTGAAAAAGAATCATGTTAGTAATTAAAACTAGATTATAAGATACCAGGAAAGAATAGAGGTGACTGAAAATTAAGGGGCTTTGAAGAAAATAGGCAAAAGAATGAAGACAAAATAAAGGATCAGAGGGAAAATGATAGATATGTAAGTAGGCAGAAAGATCCAACATACACACAATTGAAGCCCTAAAGGGAAAAAAAAAAAAAAAACACTGAAACAGAGCTAATATTTAAAACTATGAACTTTTCTGAAATAAAGACCACAATCTACATGATGTGTAAGAGCCAGCCATGTACTTGCAAAAATTGACCTGTAATGGTCAACTCAGAGAGTTAGTCTAGTAAAATTTTTACTTTATTTTTTAAAGATTTTTTTTAAAATGTCATCTCTACACCCAATGTGTGCACAAACTTAAAATCCAAAGATTAAGAGTTGCATGCTCTACAGACTGAACCAGCCAGGCTCCCCAAAAACTTTTACTTTAAAAGTAAAAATAAGTACAAAGAAAAAATCCTTAGGACCTACATTCAAAAAGGTCAAGTATTTAAAAAGGAAAGAAAATCAGATTGTCATCAGACTTCTTAGCAATATATTGCAATATAAAAGCAATTCAATAATGAAACAGTATTTAAAAAAAAATTCAAGGAATAAGTATTTTATATTGAGGTAAGCTGCTCAGTATCAAGGCTATTAAAAACAACAACAAAACAGTTAAATGTGGAAAAACCCAGGGAACACTATACTCTTTAGTCTTCCATAGGAATCCTCTAAACTCATGCTGTCCCGTATTCCTTCACTGACATGGCTATTGAACATTTGAAATGAGGCTAGTCTGAATTTAGGCACACTGTAGATTTCAAAGACTTAGTACCAAAATAAATAAAGTAAAATAGAATAAACAAAACCTTATTAACAGTTTTTAAAATATTGCTTATATATTGAATCTCATTTTTTAAAAGTTTATTAAATTCAGGTTAGTTAATGTACAATGCAGTATTAGTTTCAGGAATAGATCCTAGTGATTCATCACTTACATAAAACACGCAGGGCTCATTCAAACAAGTGCCCTCTTTAATGCCATTCATCCATTTAGGGCCCCCCACCCCCCACATTCCCTCCAGTAGCAACCCTCAATTTGTTCTCTGTATTTAAGGGTCTCTTATAGTTTGCCTCCCTCTCTGTTTTTATCTTATTTTTCCTTCCCTTCCCCTATGTTCATCTGTTTTGTTTCTTAAATTCCATGAGTGAAATCATATATTTGTCTTTCTCTGACTTATGTAGCATAATACTCTCTAGTTCCATCTACTTGAATCTCATTTAAAAAAATTTTTAAGATATTTACAAATACTTGATTTCTATAAGCCATTGTTTCTTGAATGGTGGCTGGTGGCTGATTAAAGTGGGTTTAAGAGTTGGGCTGCCCAGTGTGATATGATGGAAAATGCAACATCATCAATAAAATACAATTGGGTTATTCAGTGTAGGAGAGGACATTTGTAAGAAGACATTTAAAATAATGAACTTAAGTTCATTAGTCAAGGGTCACATTCTAAGGAAGAGGTAGCATATTGGTTCCAAGATATGTTCTGTGCACTTAGTCAAAAGCAGAAAGAAGAGGATGGTGTATATCCAAATATATTTGTATCCAGGAGTTTGCAGAAAGGCTTGAATCTGATTGGAGGAATGAGAAAGACCGTCTTGAAATCTGTCACAGGCCATGAGATTAGTTACAGAAGCAAAGTATAACTATGATACTGGACGCTGTTTGCCTTTTGAGGTGCTTTTAAGCTGTACTTCATAAGGAGCAATAAAAGCACTTGTTTTGTGCATTCTCCAGAAGGAGATAAGCTTCCATTGGTATTTGTACTTTGTGATTAAAACATTGGCAAAAGACCTGGTTTTCTAACATTAGCTATAAATGTTACCATTTTGCTTCTTAAGTTTGCTAAATTTGAAAAACTTCTTCTGTTCCTAACAGAGAGTAAAATATGTAAGAGAAATGATGCTATATGCCAAATATATACTTAAAAGGATCTGTCCTCAATATTCATAGTACCAGTGCTGACTTACTATCACTAAGGAGTACACTTTTAAGTTATTGTTGAGGGAAAAGTGATGGGGTTTGTGCTGCTCTGTTTTTTTGACATTCTTTTTCAACAGAACAGGGTTGCATGTAACTCTGCCTGGACAGCTACTGTGGGTTTCCTGTGGTTATATGCTTGATTGATGTAACTGGCTTCTTTTATTTATTTTTTTTATTATTTTATTATTTTATTATTTTTTATTTTATTTTTTATTTTTTATTTAAAAAGTTTTTTTTTTAATGTTTATTTTTGAGACAGAGAGAGAGAAAGAAAAAGAGAGAGATGGAGTGCAGGCTGGGGGAGGGGCACAGAGAGAGGAGACACAGAATTTGAAGCAGGCTCCAGGCGCCGAGCTATCAGCACAGAGCCAGATGTGGGGCTCAAACTCACAGACCACGAGATTATGAATGACCTGAGCCGAAGTCAGATGCTTAACCAACTGAGCCACCCAGGCACACTTGGCTTCTTCTTCTTTTTTTTTTTTTTTTAAAGTTTTTATTTAAATTCCAGTTAGTTAACATAGTGTAATAGTAGTTTCAGGTGTACAATATACTGATTCAACACTTCCATACAACACCTGGTGCTCATCACCAGTGCCCTGCTTAATCCCTATCACTTGTTTAACCCATCCCCCACTCACCTCCCCTTTGGGAACCATCAGTTTGTTCTCTAGACTTAAGAGTTTGTCTTGGTTTGCCTCTCTCTCTTTTTCCCAACTTTGCTCATTGTTTTGTGTAACTGGCTTCTCTGATCAATTAAGCACTATCCCAATATGTTCTGAATGTGTTAAAGAATATGAGGTATATAGATTGGACTTTTGACTGATACAGTGAATTAGAAATGAATTAATACATTCCTAACAGAAAGGTATAGTTGATATTTAATGGAAATTCTCAACAGAAGGGTATAGTTAATATTTAAAGGAAAATAGCACAAAGTAATAGATTGATTAATCTGTATTCAGTGTCTTTACTGTGATTATAAATGTTTGAAGCTGATATTAAATGTATGGGCAGTATCATACCTTTTACCTCCATAGTACCATAGTCCATGGTGGTTGTGTTTCCTCTAGCAACCTTCCTTACATGGTTTAAATATTTTCACTTTTACCTCTGGTAATTCAGATTTCCTGAGTACCCATTTGAAACAAAGATTAAAGTTTCACCATTATGTACTCCTTCAATTCTATAAATGAGAGAGTTTGTGAAATAATAAACATTTAATCATTTTCCTAATGGAAACTTTTTAATAAAATATACATAGTATAATTAATTGATAGAATTGTGTTTATGACTTATTTTGATATATGGTATAAGGTGATGATCTAATTTTATTTTTTTCTAGACACTCACTTTTCCCCAATACTCTGTGTTGTTTAGTCTCCCTATTGGTTGACGATGGTCCTTTTATCATATAATAACTACTTAATTTAATGTAATTGGGCCAATTTTGGAGTTTTATTCTACGCCATTAATCTGTTTGTCTATTATTGTGTTGTAGCCATGCTATTTTAATTATATTAGCTTTATGGAGGAAATTTCTCTATAAATCTGTCAAAAATTTTTATTTTCATGGGTTTAGTATATAACAGAAATTTTGGAAATTTGCATTGTCATATTCCTGTAACAATCTAAGAACACAGATTATATCTTCTTTTATTTAAGTTTTTTTGTGTCTCAGTGAGATGTAGTTTGGTACATATGCTTTCCATACATACCTCATTTTAAGTATGCGTATTATTTTACATTTTTTGGTTGTTATAGCAAATGGAATTTTTGCCATTATAACTTCTAAGTGGTTATTGTTGGAGAAAAATTTTAAATCTGTATTGATTTTTATATTTTTATTTGTATTCAGCTACCTTCTAAACCCTAGTAGTTAAAATAAAACTTCAACTAGTTCTTTTTGATTTTGCAATCAGAACATCTGCACAGTCACATTTTTGCTTCCTCTTTCCCTTGTAATTCTAGATGACTTACTGTGTTAGCTTGAAATACCAGCAAAACAGTAAATAACAATTATATGGATAGTATCTTACTTTAATTTTTGCTGTTAATGGCAGCCCTTTTAATGCCTCATCATTCAGTATAATACCTCTTGATTTAATGTAAAAGTTTTCTTTCATATTAAAAAAATAGTCTTAATGAATTTTTTAAATCAAGAGGAGTTTACCTTTAAAGCATAAACCTTTAGCTTAATCAATTAACACTAAAAATATTATTTTTAATATTATAACGTTTATGATAAAATTATTTGTTGGGAGAATTATTACTAGAGGAAGTTTTTCTTAAGAATGGGAAGGACAACATAGCTTTACAATTTCAGATTGAAGGCCATTTAGTATACCAGTAAGGTTCAGTATGATTTATATTTTCCTTTGCATATTCAGGGACAAATACTTACCTAATAAGAATTAGTACCTGAAGAATAATTAAAATTAACAGTATGAATTGTGTATTGTAGAATGAGTAATTATTAAATGGTCTGATAAACATTCTAGGAAACTTCTCAATTTAGTACTATATAGCCCTCAAAGTTTTCAGAAGTACAGTCAGTAAAGCATTACTTTTTTTTTCTTTTTGTAGGGGTGTCATACAATTTTTTAATTAAGTTTAAAAATTTTAATTTCCATATAATCAACATACAGTGTGATATTAGTTTCAGGTATACAGTCTAGTGATTCAGCATTTCTATTTATTACTCAGTGCTCATCATGATAAGTGTATTCTTTAATCCCCATCACCTATTCCACCCATTTCCCCAACCACCTCCTCTCTGGTAACCATCAGTTTGTTCTCTATATAGTTTGTTCTCTATAGTCTGTTTCTTAATCTCAGTCTGTCTCTCTCTCTTTCCTTTGTTCACTGTTTTGTTTCTTAAATTCCACATATGAATGAAATAATATGGTATTTGTCTTTCTCTGACTTATTTCACTTAGCATAATATTCTCTAGTTCCATCCATGTCACTGAAAAGTAAGATTTCATTCTTTTGATGGTGTATATATATATATATATATATATATATATATATATATATCACATGATATATATATATATATAAATCACATGATATATATATATATATATATTTATATATATATATCAATCACATCTTCTTTATCCATTCATCTTTCAATGGACACTTGGGCTGCTTCCAAAGTTTGGCTATTATAAATAATGCTACTATAAACATCAGGGTGCATGTATCCCTTTGAATTAGTGTTTTTGTATTTTTTGGATAAATGTCCAGTAGTGCAATTATTGGATTATAGAGAAGTTCTATTTTTAACTTTTTGAGGATCCTCCATATTGTTTTCCACAGTGCCTGCACCAGTTTGCTTTCGCACCAACAGCTTACGAAGGTTTCTTTTTCTCCACTTCTTTGCCAACACTTGCTGTTTCTTGTGTTTTTTATTTTAGCCATTCTGACAGATGAGGTAATATCTCATTGCACTTTTGATTTGCATTTCCTTGCTGATGAGTGATGTTGAGCATCTTTTCATGTGTCTGTTGGCCTTTTGTATGTCTTTTTTGGAGAAATGTCTGTTGGTGGGTTCTCCCCATTTTTAATTGGATTATTTGTTTCGGGTATATTAAGTTGTATAAGTTCTTTATATATTTTGGATACTAACCCTTTATCACATATGTCATTTGTTAGTGTCTTCTCCCATTCTATACATTGTCTTTTAGAATGTTGTTTCTTTTATTGTGCAGAAGCTTTTTATTTAATGTAGTTCCATTAGTTTATTTTTGCTTTTACATCCCTTGCCACAGGAAGCATATCTAGAAAAATATATCTACAACCAGTGTCAGAGAAAATACTGCCTATGCTGTCTTCTAAGATTTTTATGGTTTGAGGTCTCACATTTAGGTCTTTTGAGGGTTTTTGTGTATGGTGAAAGAAAATAGTCCAGTTTAATTCGTTTGCATGTAGCTGTCCAGTTTTCCCAACACCATTTGTTGAAGAGACTTCTTTTTCACTTTGATATTCTTTCTTCCTTTGTCAAAGATTAATTGACCATATGATCGTGGGTTTATTTCTGGGTTTTTTATTCAGTTCTGTTGAGCTGTGTGCTTGTTTTTGTGCCAGTACCATACTGGTTTGATTACTACAGCTTTTAAAAAAAGTTCTTTTCAGTGTTTATTTTTGAGAGAGAGAGAGCACACACGCATGAGCACGCATGAGTGGGGGAGGGGCAGAAAGAGAGAGGGAGACACAGAATCCGAAGCAGTGTCCAGGAGTTGAGCTGTTAGCACAGAGCTCGCATCCACAAATCACGAGGTCATGACCTGAGGCAAAGTCAGAGGCTTAACCGACTGAGCCACCTAGGCACCCCAATTACTACAGCTTTGTAATATAACTTGAAGTCTGGAGTTGTCCTACCTCCAGTTTTTTTTTTTGTTTTTGTTTTTGTTTTTGTTTTAAGATTGCTTTGGTAATCAAGGTCTTTTGTGGTTCCATACAAATTTAAAGATTGTTCTTTTTTCATGAAAAAGCCTGTAGGTGTTTTGATAGGGATTGCAGTAAATTTTAACAATTTTTGTTTTTAACAATATTTGTTTTAACAATATTTGTTATTCCAGTCCATGAGCATGGAATGTGTTCCCATTTTTTTTGCATTGTCTTGAATGTCTTTCATCAGTGTTTTACAGTTTTCAGAGTAAAAGTCTTTCATCTCTTTTGGTTAAGTTTATTCCTAGGTATTTTACTGTTTTTGGTGTAATTGTAAATGGATTGATTTTTATTTTTTGAGAGAGAGAGAAAGAGAATGAGTAGGGGATGGGCAGAGAGAGAAGGAGAGGGAGAGAAAGAGAGACAATCCCAAGCAGGCTCAGCAACGTCAGTGCAGAGCCTGATATGGGGCTCGAATTCATGAACTGTGAGATCATGACCTAAGCTGAAATTAAGAGTTGGATACTTAACCAGCTGAGCCACCCAGGCATCCCTAAATGGGATTTTCTAAATTTCATTTTCTCCTGATTTATTATTAGTGTATAGGATGCAACAGATATCTGTACGTTGATTTTTGTATCCTGAAACTTTACTGAATTCATTTATTAGTTCTAGTAGTTTTTTGGTGGTGACTTTAGGGTTTTCTATATATAGTATCATGTCATCTGGAAATAGTGAAAGTTTTACTTCTTCCTTACCAATTTATTTATGTTGTCTGATTGCTGTGGCTAGGAGTTCCAGTACTATGTTGAATAAAAGTGGTAAGAGTGGAATCCTGGTCTTGTTCCTGACCTTAGGGGAAAAGCCCTCAATTTTTCCCCGTTGAATATGATGTTTGCTGTCGGTTTTTCATATATGGCCCTTATTATGTTGAGGTGTGTTCCTTCTAGACCTATCCTGTTGAGTATTTTTATCACGAATGGATATTGTACTTTGTCAAATGCTTTTTTCTACATCTATTGAAATGATCATACGGTTTTTATTCTTTCTCTTGTTGATTGATAATATCAGGTAAAGCATTACTTTTAGTACAAGAAAACTGTTCACAAAGTTACATCATACAAGCTTTTGAATTGTGCTATAGCTATAAATTTAGATACTCATTTTTTTGCCAGTTTATGTTTATATTATTCAACACTGAAAGTGTGAACTTGATTGCTTCTGATTTTTCTTACTTTAATGTACTTTTATATAGATACCTCTTAGTGAGTTTTTAATGTCATGTGAATTTGGTAGTTTAAGATTTACTGAAATAATGAAGTATACATATAAGTTATTTTATAAATTGAAAGTGTTTTAAATACTTAGCCTTAAAGACTATTTTTTTTTAATGTTTTATTTTCATTTTTAAGAGAGAGAGAGAGCACGCTAGCAAGGGAGAGGCAGAGAGAGAGAGAGAGACAGAAGCTGAAGCAGGCTCCAGGCTCCAAACTGTCAGCACAGAGACCTATGCAGGGCTCAAACTCATGAACCGTGAGATCATGACCTGAGCTGAAGTTGCATGCTTAACCGACTTAGTCACCCAGGAGCCCCACTAGAGACTATTTTAAAAGTTTCTAACACTAGCCAGAAAAGTAGGTAATTAAAGTTAATTCTTCCCCTTTTTTGAAGTTTGATTTCATGTAAATCTTCACATAAAATTATAGTTTTTCCATTATGTTAAAACTGAAAGAGATATCACACCATGGGAATATGTTTTATACCAAGTTAATAAATAAAAGCAAAGTAGTTTTATTTTTCATTGTGACTCATTTATTATTAACTGCAACTTTCATTTTTTTTGAGTTAGGAATATATGTGAATATTAATGACCAACAGCAAAATTGTTAAATTGGAAAAATAGTCATAACATTAAAGACAAAATAGAGTAAAAGATTAATAACTCTGCCTGAGATAGTCAAAGTAAGGGAAGAAGAGCCAGGAAATGGAAAAGATCCTAAATTAAGAAATACTTTTTAGAAGCACATTAAAATGGAGTGATTCTAGTTGAAGAAATGCATGGTAAATCAATAATGTATCTTTTTATATGAATATAAGACACTACATTATTTTTTGTTTGCTGTACAATAAGATCTTGATGAAGGCCAAGGTATTATATACCATATTTGAAAATCACTAACAACTAAGGAAATATGAATATTTTGTGTTTTTAGTAAGGTAGAGTTTAGGTATGATTTTCTAGCATAATATTCATGTAATGGGCTATATACAACAAATCTTTATTCTCTATATTTCTTAATAGAAGCTAATCGTATTCAGTGCCTACTGTTGACAGATAATTCACTTGGTAATTTCAGCTGTTTCACTACCACTTAAACAAAAAAACCCAATGCATTGTATAACTCTTTGAGATTTAAGAAAGCTAGCACATTTAGGTAAAACAGAAGTAATTTTTTTTCCTCTGTAGTTATACAGGGCTGTTGGAGCAGTGGTAGAGAACACTGTGTGACATTTGTGATTTGGCATATCAGTTATTCATGGCTAGAGTAAAAAAAAAAAAAAAGTCCATGTATTGAATGTAGATGGACCTATTAGAATATTTGTAGAGTATTCAAATATAGTTAAGTTCATACTGCCATGGTATTTCATACTGCTTTGGTTAAACATTAACTATTTAGTTTAAAGTTAGATGTGGAACATCATGTGCAGTCATATCATACTTTGACTGCACTCCTCATCTTCAGGTCTCATTCATTCGTATATTCAGCACTGAGTTTTATTTAGTAAGTTGCAAATACTGTGATGTCTCCTGATAATGGCAGAAATTTAGTCCTTGCCCTCAGAAGCTTATTATTCTGTGATAGAGACTGATAAGTAAATGTAAAATTATAATTTTTCATAAGTGCTGTAGTAGAGGTATGTTCAGTGTCTGGTGGAGTACATATATTTGCTGACCTTAAGAAAGTAAAAGTAGTTCTGTCAAATCAAAAGGAAATAATCATAAAATGAACTAAAGGCATGATCTGACTTTCGTACTTACTTCAGTGTTTAAAAAATATCAGTTTGTCATTTGTTGATTGAATTGGTTTTTGTTTGTTTTAGAAGACACTAGAAGTAGTTACTTTATCTGAAACAGAATGAACTACTTTATACTGTGTTGTGCCGTGATTGACTAATAGTATGCATGCTGATGCTTTTGGTTCATTAACCTCATTAACCACTTTTTTTTTTTTTTTTAACTTTTTAAAACCTTACTGATTTACCACCTGATTAAAGCATGGGATTTTTAACAGTATTATACATAACATTTTTTACATTGAAAACTTTATCTAGCATTTCATATTCTATAATTCTGCTTATTCTTTCAAAAATGTATGCATCCATTGGGCAAGGAATACCTTTCATTAAATTATAATATTAAAGGCACTTAATTATCATGTACAGATTAAATGTAGCTATTAATTTTTAGGCATTTTAAGTAGGGAAAACATACCTTTTGTACATAAAGACACATTTGATGCATATATGATGATCAAATGTTTAAAAACTTAGAACACTAAGAAAAACTACACCTTTGATAAATATCTTTTTTTGAGAACAAAAAAAAATGTCTTTTTTTTTTAGATTTAGATATAGATTCTTTTACATATTCAGCTTTGGTTTCTTTGTTTCTCAAACTGCTGATAGCAAAACTCCAGGATATCATATGAGTTCAAGCTATGTCTACCTTAACACAAATGTTAAAATAGAACTCAGAAAATGCTGTATTAAGGACCCAGCTTCTTCTCAACCAATTCTAGACCTGGGCTGACCATATAGTAACTTTGATACCCAGGTGGCTATTGAGCACTTGAAAGGGAACTAATTGAAATTGAGATGATTTATAACTTCACAGATAGTCATTAAAAAAAAAAAAAAGTCAAATGACTCAATTTTTGTGTTGATTACATGTTAAAATGATAATCTATACAAATAAAATGCATATTAAACTTAATTTTGTGTTTCTTTTTACCTTTTTTAACATGACTGCTTAGAGAATGTGTATGTGGCTCACATTATATTTCATCAGGTAGCACTGTTCTGTACAAATGGTTCTCAAACTTTAGGGTACATAAAGATTATTTGGAAGGATTTTTTTTAAGTTTATTTATTTATTTTGAGAGAGAGAGAGAGAGAGAGAGAGAGAGAGAGAGAGAGAGAGAGAGAATCCCAAGCAGGCTCCATTTTGTCAGCGCAGAGCCTGATGCAGGGCTTGATCTAATGAGTTGGGAGATCATGGCCTGAGCCTAAATCAGGAGTCAGGCACTTAGCCAACTGAGCCACCCAGGTGCCCCACTTTGGAAGGATTATTAAAACACAAATACTTGGGCTCTATCCTCAGGTTCTGATTCAGTAGCTTTATGTGGGGCCCAACAATTTGCATGTTTAATAAGCTCCCAGAGGATACTGATGTGCTAATCTGTAGATCAAACTTTAAGTAACAAGGTTCTAATGTAGACAATATCTTTTTAGTGGGGTTGAAAAGAATGTCTAGGATGAATCAAAGGCCACATCAGTGTTGACACAATCTGTTAGTTGGTTTAATCTATAAATAAAACACTGTCATACTGTTTAGAGGAATTTAATTATGAACTTTGTGCTAGACCTTTGAAGAAAGATTTGTGGAATTTTGTCAAAGACTCTAACTTAAAAAAAAAAGTGAGTATATATTTGTCATTGTGTTATTAAGAAAATGAAGAGAAAAATAAAAGCAACTGTTTGTCCTATGGGAAAGTAAGATTCAACCTATCATCTCTAAGACAACAGAATTTACTTACATATCTAAAGAAAGGAGAGAAGGAAAATTGTCATAAAAAAAATCCATACAGTTATAAAGATACAATTGTGTGTGGCACAGAGAGATCTTTTATCTAAAGTATTTGCTTTTTTCTTAGATATTTTCTCTCATTTCTGTATTCTTAAAAACAGTTAAGCAGTGGATGATGAAATTAGAATGGGGAGAAAGATAAGGTAAAGTCAGAGAAGGAAGGGGACAATAGTAGAGGATGGAAGAGAATAGTAAATAATAATAGAATGCAGTGAGGACATAGATGATTATATTTAAGGTTGGGAACAATTCTTGTAGTGTCTTCTGTTATACTTGCAGACCTGTTTGGCTAACTATTTTCGGGGCCAAGGAAGGTGTTTGTTCATGGAAGGTGTTGTTCAAATAGTTACTCAGGCTTTATGAAGAGCTCCATTATTTTTAAGAAAATCCCTTTGTTTTTCTTTTTCTTTTTTTTTCTTTCTCTTTCTCTTTTTCCTTTTTTCTTTTTTTCTTTCTCCTTTTCTCTTTTCTTTTCTTTTCTTTTCTTTTCTTTTCTTTTCTTTTCTTTTCTTTTCTTTTCTTTTCTTATCTTATAGACCTAAGACTAGAAAATACTTTTTAATATTGATTGTTCATCCTTGCAGTTGCCACTCTTTGGTCCTATTTGTAGCTCCTAGATAAAAAACAATACTTCCTCCCTAACAGACCTTATTTATTTGGAGATAACTATCACATTTCTCATTTCCTCGGTTGGTCTTTGTATGACAAAGAGACAGTAGTATATCGATATAAGGTGATAGAACCAAGGTTGAGAATATTTTTTCCTACTATCTGCATGGCATGTGTGTGTTCTTCCTTAGAAATGTTTAGGAGGATAAGATGATCCTCTTTTCTAGGGGCAGAGGTATATTAGGGTTCTCAAGAGAAATAGAAACAATAGGATATATGTGTGTGTATCTATACATACGTGTGCGTGTGTGTGTGTGTAGGGGAGAGAGAGATTTATATTAAGAAATTGTCTTACTTGATTATGGAGCCTGGTAAATCCAAAATCTGCAGGGTTGGTTGGCAGGATGGAAACCCAGGGAAGAGCTAATATTGCTGTTCAAATCTGAAGGTTGTCTACTGGCAAAATTTCCTCTTGCTCAGGATGAGGGGAATAGGGTAGGTGGAGGAGTGGGGAGAAAGGGTTAGGGAGGTTAGTCTTTTGTTTTATGTAGGCCTTTATCTGATTGGATAAGGTCTAGCCACGTTTAGAGGGCAATTAGCTTTACTCATACTCTATGCATTTAAACGTTAATCTCATCCAAAAACACCCTCACAGAAACATCCATAATAATGTTCCAACAAATATTTGGGCACTGTGGCCCAGCCAAGTTGACACATAAAAGTAACCATTACAGGGGTACCTGGACGGCTTGTCAGTTGAGCATCAGAGCTCTTGGTTTCGGCCCAGGTCCTGGTCTCATAGTTCCTGGAATTGAGCCCCAACTTTGGGCTCCACACTCAGTGTGGAGCCTGCTTGGGATTCTCTCTTTCTCCTTCCTCTCTGCCCCTCCCTGACTCCTACACGCATGCTCTCTTTCTCCCTCTCTCAAGATAATTTTTTTTTTTTTAAAGTACCCATCACAAGTGGAATATGTATTCTACTGAAATATCAAAATGGATTGTGTGGCATAATACTTATGTTTTGGGATAGCTGCTAGTGAAGAATGATGCCATTAGTATTAGAACTTTCCAGAGAGGAATCTATAACTGATTTTACTGAGGTTTTCCATGACCTCTGTTTTTTAATATTCATTGGGATAAACCCAAAAATGAGGCTCAAAAAGGCAGAGTAATGGGCTTTTTAAAAAGACATAAATTCAAAGTCTAGGTTTTAGCACACAATGTTCTGTGAGGTGAGTTCATTTTAGATGCATGTGATTTTCTCTTCCCATAGTTAAGTATTACACATCTTTTCTATTCATTGTACTAAAAGAGCAAACAATGTTTTCGTTTGGCTCATAATAACTTAGTTATGGATTGATCATCTTTTCTTTCTGATGTGTATATGTGGGAGGGATAATATAAAGGCAAGGTAATTTTCTGCAATGATTTCTGAAGGTTTAAAGAACATTTTTGCATATGTTTGCTTTTGAAAACATGTAATCTAAGGCCTGATTAGCCTAATGCAAAGTGAAAAGTTTAGTCTCTGCATGAGCTAGTGGTAGGTAATTCTACAAGAAAACTTCATTTTTGATGGGAGAGTTCTTAAAATATAAGGCAATCTTACAAGCTCTATTCTCTTTTCTGTTAGAAGTAACTGTGCCTATGACAACATCAATAAATGTAACTTGGTTACTCCATCTTTAATATTCTATAACAGTTTATACATACCTCTGTTTGAACTTAGTGTGTATTGTGTATGCCTTTTTCATTTATTCAGGGCAGGGCAATTCTATTCAACTAGCGTTAGTTGGGTACCACCACACATTAATTGGTACTTTGCCCTGGAGAGTTTAGACAGACAAGTGGTAGATAAATTTTAATACAATATAATACATTATGTAATAGAGCTGATTACAAAGTACTGGGGAAACAGCTGGATTCAAGTCATATTTTAAGAGTCTTTCAGAGTATCACATGGGGATTGACATCTCACCTGGGTTTGATGGATAAATGAGTATTTTATAGGTATACACTTCTTCTACCTCCCTCTTCTTCATACCTTGGATAATACCAACTGTCTACCTTTTTCACTTTCCAATTCTAGTACCCTTCAGCTGTTGGCCAAATAAAATAAAATAAAATCACCCAGTAGTATGGAATGTTGCTGTTTCAAATTTAGGGTCCCTAGCCTCAGCTGGTAATGCTTGTACATATTCCTTTTTTGTAGAATATATTTTTCTCCTTTTCTGCTTACAATACTTTATTATCCTTCAAAACTCAGCTCAAATGTTACCTTCTTATTGAAAATTTCCATGATCTTTATGGAACTGTGATTGCTTCCCACTATATCTGTTTTACATAACCTCATTGTGGTATTAGTCACATTGAATCATGATAATTTATTAGCCCCTCTCTTTCTCTTACTAGACAGCTTTATGTGAGGATATGCCATTTCCTGTTTGTCTCCTATTCCCAACATAGTAGGAACTCTGTAAAAATTAATTTTTTTTAAATGATCTCAGATCTACTCCCAAGTCTTCAACTATCAAATAGGTGCTAAGAACTTGGAAACAATTACAACATTGTGTGTGAGTATTGGAGGAGAGGTGTGAGTTTGATAAGAAGGATCATAGTGCTGGATTTTGAAAATACAGCGCACTTACCCAGGTACTGGTGAGGGCTTAAGGATTATGAGAAGAACATCCCAAGCAGAGGAAACAATATACACAAAGTTGTAGTAATGATAAGAAAAAATATGGTTCAATTAGACACTGAAAAGTTTGGTATGGCCAGAAAAAAAAAAAAGTACATTCAGGGAAAGGGCAAGAGATGATAAATGGAAAAGGGAGTAAAGGGTTCAAATTATGAAAGGACTTTTATGACATGTGTCTTTGTCTGCTTGGGTTGCTATAACAAAATACCCAAGACCAGGTTGCATTTCTCGCAGTTCTGGAGGTTGGGAAGTCCAAATCAAGACACTGGTGGACTCAGTGTCTGGTGAGACCTGCTTCTTGATTCAGACAGCTTTTTGCTGGAACCTCACATAGTAGAAGCAGCCAGGCATCTCTCTGGGGTCTCTTTTGTAAGGTCACAAATTTCATTCATGAGAACTCCCCTTATGATATAGTCATGTCCCAAAAGACCCCACCTCCTAATGGCATCCCTGGGGTTAGGTTTCAACATCTGAATGGTGGGGTGGAGGAGGGGGACACAAACATTCAATCTATAGCACCATCCTAAGGGAACCAGCACAAGCAAATAAACATCAGATTTGTGTTTTGAAAAGATTGTGGTAACAGTTTGAAAGAAGGGTTGGGGGATAGGCAAGGAGAAGAAAGAGGAGGAGGACATTTTTTCTCAGAGGCAGGAATTAAGGATAGGTAATATCATAGGTAAGTTTAACTGTGAAGGAACAAAATATTTACACTCTGAATTATTAGGAAAAGTTATTTGCTGACCATGATGGAGAATATGGCATATGTATAGAATAGTAGATGTTTAGAATTATTGGCTTAGGAAATGTGGAAGGGAAATAACTAGGGATAAATAAAAGGATTGCTGAACAATGTCGAGGGTCCAGTTAAGATTGTAAAATGTGAATTTGTTGTGGTACTAGCTATCATATTTAATATATTTTAAAATTTAACATATTTTAAAATTGGAGAGTGGGAAGAAGCATATGGCTGGATTCATCCAGTGTCAGGGATTGAATGGCAAGTTTAAATAGCTAGGTAGGGTTTTAGGGAACTGAGGTAATACTAGAATTGCTGAAATCATTGATCATTTTATTCAGAGTAGGTAGGGATGAAGTCAGTCATGGAAAGGACTGATAGATTGGGAAAAGAAAGGAGGAGTTGAATGAATAGAGGTTTCAGGGAGATTAAAAAATATTTGCTTCCTAATAAGGAAATAAAATACATGATAAAATAGCAGACTGTAATAGAAAGTAATTTCCAAACTTAAGCTTTCAACTAGCTTTCAACTGTGGAACAACTCTCCAGGATGAAGGGGCGAGGGCCCTGGGTGTTACTGTGTGATGGATTGTTACAGAGCAGTGGAGAATTAGGCCATTTATTAAAGACAGGGAATGTGAGGCCAAGTTATTAACCTCCCTGTGTAGATTCACAGTTGTTCAGAATGATGGCAGGAATTGGAGGGGAGAGAGAACCTAAGAGAAAGATCCAGTGTACTTGAGGGTTAGGATATTAGTGATGAGAATTGCACAATCTTACTGGATGGTAGGGGTTGAAAAGAGAAATTGTTTTTGAGTGAAGCCAGAGGACTAATGGTTTAGAAATGATATTTTTGAGCTCAGAATATACCAGCTCAAGCTCCAAGCTCTGAGTCTTGTGGTAGAAGGGGAAGAGAAGAGAGTTGAGATCTGCTTGAGAGCACTTCACAGGAAATCCCTAGAGAGGGATTCCAGCTGCAGTGAAGGTGGGGAGGTAGAGTTCTGAGAGGGACTGGTGTTTGTACAATAGTCAAGGGATCCAAAGGACACAGTGAGGAAAGGTTCAGATGAGGTCTGAAGAAGTTTAGGGATGGGAAAGTTCTTTAACTGGCCATCTCACAATTATTCTTTTCCCTGTTACCGTGTTCTGTCTATATAGCTTGGGATATTGCGATCCATTTTCTCATTTATGATCTTTTGTCAGTCTCTGCTTAGCAGAGTGAATTCTTCTTTGACTAATGTTTCCCCTTTTGTTCTGGGTTAGGCACTGTTAACAAATCCCCATCACACTTTTTTCTCTTATCATTTAGGTAGGCTACCCTGTGATGCCCTGCTTTCTCTCTTAGAACATTTTGCCTGGACTTTTCCCTGTTGGTTTGTAGGATTTTTACAGTTTGGTATTTGTCTTCAGTGTTACAGAGACCTAGTCAGTTATTCCAGTGCCATGATACCTGGTAAATCCAGGACCAAGTTGGAAAACTTCCAGCACTCATTTTAGGGTGCTACATATTACCATTTCCCACAGTTTGCAAAGTGCATTGTAAGTTTTTAGAGCACAAACATCTCCAAATTGGGGCCAAGGTTACTTTGCCAGTCTTGCTTTTACTGTCATAGGGCAATTGGTTGCTATGGTGATAGGACTGGGAGAGTAAGTGTGGTAGATAATGAAGAGTTGGAGCTGTTTTTGAGCATAGGGCTGAGGTAGAAGACCATTTTGAAATATTGTACTTGGAAGAGTGTTCTGACATCTGCAAGGTTCTGTAAGCCAAACTAGTGTCTTTATGCTCTAAGTTATCATGGAAACTTAAGTGGCTACAAAAGTTGTATGTGGGTTAAGGAGAGGGAAATGGATGGTGAAGATCCTAGTGATGATAACTGACCTCCTGATATGTTCTGTTACTTCCACTGTGAAATCTACTGTATTCTTGAACCCTGATTCTAACCACCTTGAGTAAATATTCTGCCTAGTCTAGCTTGGTCTGTAATACCTTCCATTTCAGTATGGACTTACAAGGGAGTAGGGTACAGAAAATGGTAATTCTCTGCAGGAAATGAGGTTCTAAAATGATGGATAATCATCAAATATTATGAAGAGTAGACAAATGGAAGTCTACACTGAGTTTGGTCCCTCTGTACATTAAGTCTGCTGTGGGATTTTTATCAAAATCATATAACTGCTTTTATACTCTTTGAGGGCAAGGTATAGACTGTATGTCTTGTTAGCCATTTGCCTAGCACAGGGTAGGTATTTACTAAGTATTTAAAGCTAAGCCAGTGCATGAATCTAGTAATTTTCTTTAGAGTGGTGAGGAAGACTTACAAATGTTAATAATGTAACTTACATATTTGTAATGGTGATATCCTGCTC
This sequence comes from Acinonyx jubatus, assembly GCF_027475565.1. NCBI lineage: Eukaryota > Metazoa > Chordata > Mammalia > Carnivora > Felidae > Acinonyx > Acinonyx jubatus. Next base: position 120,715,712 of record NC_069382.1, on the reverse strand, counting down.
CTTCATTAAGCTTATAGGTTTCTTTAAGGAAAGGAAAGAAGTTTCTCAAGTAACATGGCACATGTTTCCTCACAGCTTTCATTTAATGATGTGTAATGTCTGTTGGTTTACTGATAGCTTTTCAGTCTCGTGTGTATTTTAAGAGCTATTTAGTTACTATTTTATCAGCAGTAATTTCAACGCATAACTTACCCCCAATTTTGGTAGGTTATGGTAGTGTGAAGTCTGTTTCTCTTTTCGGAGTTTAGTGTTGGGGTTTTTTGTTCCTACTGTAGCCAGAGTATATTGGAAACATTTACTTGGAAAAGTTCACTTGATTCACCTCTTTTCAAAATGATTCAGTGCACTTGTAGTGCTAGACATATTTTGAATAGGATTATCAGTATTTTGCCAATTGTTCTTTACCCTTGTTCTTGATGTCTCTCAACAAATATAAAATCATTTATCGTCTCTGAAAGTCTCTCATGACTTATTCTGTAACAATTACTGTTTTGTTTTTTTTTTAACGTTTATTTATCTTTGAGAGAGACAAAGACAGAGTATGAGCAGGGGAGGGACAGAGAGGGAGGGAGACACAGAATCTGAAGCAGGCTCCAGGCTCTGAGCTGTCAGCACAGAGCCCAACATGGGGCTTGAACCCATGAACCGTGAGATCATGACCTGAGCCAAAGTCGGATGCTTAACTGACTGAGCCACCCAGGTGCCCCAGCAATTATTGTTTCAACTGACAGTCTTTTTTGTTATTTTTCTTGAAGTGCTTTGGCTTGGTATTTCTTCCATTCATAGCACTTCATTCTCCAGTCTCCCTAACACACACTTTTTAAAATAAAGAATTTACTTAAAATATATTATAGTCAACTATTCCTGTGTCACAGCATATAGTCTAGTCACTCATTCCCCCTAATAACTAAAAACTTCTGCCAAAAGTTTACATAAAATTGATTATTTATCATTTCAACGTTAGGTCATCTGTTCTGAAGTGTCTTTAATCTTTGTGAAATTAACATCACATTTTTTTCTTGATTAGTAATATCTTTTGCTTTCTTAAAAAAAAATTTTTTTAACGTTTATTTATTTTTGAGATAGAGACAGAGCATGAATGGGGGAGGGTCAGAGAGAGGGAGACACAGAATCCGAAACAGGCTCCAGGCTCTGAGCTGTCAGCATCTCAGAGCCCGATGTGGGGCTCAAACTCACGGAACGCGAGATCATGACCTGAGCCGAAGTCGGCCGCCCAACCGACTGAGCCACCCAGGCGCCCCTCTCTTTTGCTTTCTTATTCTCAACTCTTCATTCACTCAATTTTTGTTTTGTTTTGTTTTGTTTTGAGAGAGAGAGGGCACAAGTGAGCAAGGGGCAGAAAGAGGGAGTGAGAGAGAGAGAGAAGAGGGACTCACCCAAAGCATGCACCAGCTCACCTGCAGCAGGGCTCAAGCTCACGTGATGCCAGCCTCAAACTCACAAAGCGAGAGATCTTGACCTAAGCTGAAGTCAGATGCTTAACTGACTGAGCCACCCAGGCGCCCTCACTTTTATTTTGAGTATAGCTGACACAATGTTACATTAGTTTCAGGTATAGAGCCTAGTGATTTGACAGGTTTATACATTATGTTGTGCTCACCAAAAGTGTAGCTACCATCTGTCCTGTTACATGGCTATTATAATATCATTGACTGTATTCCTTATGCTGTATCTTATTCCAGTGACTTACTCATTCCATAACTGGAACCCTGTATCTTGAGCTTTGCTTAATAACTTAGTTCCTATTCTCTAGGACTGTACTTGAAAGAAAATTATTATTTCCTCCCACAAAACTTTAAAAACTTTTCAACTTTACCTAAGCTAACATAATTTTATTTGGGTTTGTTTCTTCTTTCTAATAGAGCAGTAGTAAATCACTACAAATCTTGGTCAGTTCTTTGTTTCATTTATGCCCTGTGTCTCTTCATTTCCCCTTTTTCTTTACTGTGACTTAAATTCTTCTCCCCATCTTCCCCTCTTTTTCTCATTACACAGCTCTCCTCCTTTGGGGAAGCCATGAAATTTAACTCCCAAGATTATAGGGGCTATTTGCTGAAATTGGTTCAGGCCTAAACTAATCAATACATGGCATGGCATGGCATGGCATGGCATGGATCTGGCCAAAATAACTAATTCAGATCGGTTCAGTTTGGGTGAACCATGGTACTTTTGGGGTTTGTTTTGTTTTGTTTTTTGAGGCAGGGAGGAGCGGTGTGGGGAGAGAAGACTTCTGTGTTGCTCTTCAATAAGACCTGAAACTGGTACAACCATTTTTCCTCCATGATATGGGCTAGTCTGATAATGTCAACACACAGAAGAAGAGAGTTGAGGAGAGCTCAGAGGAATGCAGCAGGAGCAGGAAACCATTCATGAAGCTCACTATACTTTCACATTTTACAATGGTGCAAATTGTAGGGTAGTACATTCCTCTGTTGGAGCATAAATTGGAGTATGTAGTAGTTTCTGTTATTTACAGTATGTCCTGATATGTACAGATTTAAAATAGATTTTCTGTTTATAAAATAATGCCAGCATATGGTATAGAACTTGAAAATACAGAAAATGTTTTTATTGTAATTTTTTTATTTTATAAAATTTGAAATCATGCCACGTAAACATAGCTTACTTTTTTAAAAATGCTTTTTTGTTGTTGTTGTTGTTTATTTATTTTTGAGAGAGAGAGGGAGACAGAGTGTGAGCAGGGGAGGGGCAGAGAGAGAGGGAGGCACAGAATCCGAAGCAGGCTCCAGGCTCTGAGCTGTCAGCACAGAGCCTTACGTGGGGCTCAATCAAACTCATGAGACGCGAGATCATGACCTGAGCTGAAGTCGGATGCTTAACTGACTGAGCCACCAAGGCGTCCCTAAAAACTTATTTTTGAGCATCTGCTTATGATGTCAGATATTTTTAAATGATGTTTTTAATGATTACATAATGTTCTTTTGGATGGCTAGACCACAATGGTAGTGTCTATTGTTGGATATTTCTTAATTAAATCTTAATTAAAGATGATAATGTGAGCCATTCAGCTCTATCTCCTTCGTCCAAGGTTACAGTAATGTCAATTTTAAGTGACTCCTTTTTTCCTTTTCTATATACTTTTTTGCTGTTTGTTTTCCTGAAAAAGTGGAGTAAATTTTACATCATGTTGACTTGTTTGCTTCAAGTTGACTTGTTTTCATTAAGTATTATTTCCTTAAGTGCATTTCTTGGATCACTTTTTTTTTTTTTTATGATGTTCCATTAAGAAATGACTTGTTTATTTGAGAAAGAATGTATACTCCTGTTATATGCTTACAGTAAACATTAACAAATTAAGGACTTTAAAGAATCCTGAATCCTACAGATGTCATATCTCTAGCTTTCTTTATGTTTTCACCTAAAGTATTTGACTTAGAGTGGAGATGTGTCATTTACTGAAAATATTGCTGCACTGTGTTTTACTATAAGCTCATACTCTTAATTTGCAATGAAGAAATCCGTATTTACTATAGGAACCATATTTTCAGTACTTTCAGCTTCTAAGTGAACAATTCTAGTTATATACTCTGCTTTTATTGCAATCATGAAAACACTTCCTCCTGGTGTTTACTTTCTCAGTAAATATCTTTCTTTTATTTTTTAACCACAGAACTCTTAATTTCTTAGCAACTGTTTTATGACCTAGTTAGTGGTAATGTTAAAGTAATCAAACTAGTAGATATCCTGGCTTTTTCTTGCAGAGATTTCCAAACACATGACTTCTCCCACTCCCACAGCTTACATTATCCCTGGAGTTGAAATGACTGCAAGACTTTCGGAATCATTTGTTGTAATTTTATAAAATGACTGTCACAACTTACTCTTTTAGTAAGACCTGTTTCTGATGGTGAGTCATTGTGTAAATGGGTCTTTGTTCTGCCCTCTTTCTTTTCATGACTGCATACATTTTCTCGCATCTCATGGTCCTTTTATTTGCTTAAAATCCTTACTGGAGAAAAAAGATTCTCACCAGTGAAAGAAACTGTTTTAGTCATTCCCCACTCCCCACTTCATATATTTCCATTTTCTTTTAGGAACATTAATTTCTTATTTGTCAGGCTCTTACTTTAATCTTCTGAAGCCAGCATACATTCCTCTTATGTGTTTTAAATTGGTTTTAAACCTGCTTTGCTTTCTCTATACTTAGTTCCCATTCTTTCCTTCAATTACTGCCTCAGTTTATCTCCAAATATTGTATATCCTTTTATTACTTCAGTTCTTACTACTGCAAAATATGTCAAATAAAAAATATTTCTTGGGGTGCCCGGGTGGCTCAGTCAGTTAAGCGTCCAACTTCAACTCAGGTCATAATCTCATGGTTCATGAGTTCGAGCCTCGTGTCGGGCTCTGTGCTGACAGGGTGAAGCCTGGAGCCTGCTTTGGATTCTGTGCCTCCCTCTCTGCCCCTCCCCCGTTCATGTACTCATTCACTCTCACTCTCTCCCTCTCTCTCTGCCCCTCCCCCGCTCACTCTGTTTCTGTCTCTCAAAAATAAACAAACATTAAAAATTTTTTTAAATATTTCTCACATAATAACTGGTAAATCTAGTCAAAGTATTGTTATCACCACATATCTGAATGAGTTGTGGTAGGAAGTGTAGGGGACTGGGAATCAGAGAAACTGGTTTCTTTTTTCTTTTCCAATATAATCTTATGTGGCCTTACTTGTAATATTAGAAAAACATAACCTATAATGCAGTTCTACATGACTGTTTTAAAAATGATGAGAGAATATCTTTGAAATTGCTTTGAAATTTAAAAAATGCTCTCAATACAAATTTAAAGTAGCTGTTATGCTGGTCAGATATGATTAGAAAGATTGATGGACTTTCAGTCAGGCATCTTTAAATGAAAACACTGACTCTGAGTAGGAATAACCTAAAATGGTGGGGTGGCATTTCAGAGAGGAAACATGTGCAGTAGGGAGGTATAAAATAAGGTTAATTTGTTTTACTGCAAGTAATTTAGTGTGTAGTGTGACTAGCGTGTAGGATGTCAATGCAAGAGTTGGGAGACCGGTTGGGAAATATGACAGATGTGCTTGACTATTTCATTAAATGTTATGGTGGATCATTTAAAGATTTCAGTAGAGGAGTGACATGAAATTTACATTTCCTGAAGTTTATTTTGGTGTCATTGTAGATGACAGATGGGGGAGGATGGGAGCTGGAGTTAAGGAGACTCTTGAGGAGGCTGTTGGATTTAATAAAGGTCAGAACTGAGAACCTGAAGTAACATGGATGTACAAAGGATAGATGCAAAAGATGCTGGTGAGATGGAATCTGTGGAGCCTGTGTTTTTGATTAAATGTAGGTGATAGGAAGGCATTTAGTAAAAGAGACAAACTTACAATCATTCAAGAGCTTCTGGCTTAGATGGGTTTCCTGCCATTCACTGAGATAGAGACTAGTATGAATCTAATGGGAAAAGGGTAAATTTAATTTTGGAAATGTTAAATTTGGGGTATTTATGGCATATCCAAGTGCAAATGCTTTGTTTTCAGTTGGATAAAAGAAGAGAAGATTTGGGACTTGTCTATGTGGTAATAATGACGCCTTGCATTTGGGTCAGATGGCCTAGGCACAGGGCCAGGTCTCTTGTTACACCTTATTCTAAAAATCTACCCCTTGAGAAATACATAGTTCCCCAGGGAACTTTGAGTTCCCTGGCCCTTTGGGTCATGAGTCCTATTCTTGGTCCTTGCACTCAATCCCAAATCTCAATCTTTTCTTCATAGTCATAAAGGTCCCTTGGACATGTAATATAAAGATACCAGTTCTTTATTCTTCCCATAATTCTAAGTAAAATTTCACACATTTTTTTATTATTCTAAATCAATACTTTTAATCTAATCTAGGTACATTTTTAATCCTATAGAGTCATACTAATAACAGTCATTATTTTTGTTTTTCTAACTTGGAGTTTACTATAAATTGGTTATCAGATGCATGCCGTTAATTTATTCTCATGTAGTCTATCTGCTGACATAACACCATAAATTCAGCTTATCTTAGTAACATACCTGAACACCCCCTCTTGGTGTTTAACTGTAAACCCAGTTACTTTAACATATTTACTTTGTAGCTTTGTTGGGAATTTTGGACTTTGTAGAAGGAATTATGAGTTCCTTCTCATTCCACCTACTCTTCTACCAGGTTATTGGCCTTGAGAAGTTCTACAGGTAGTTCTTTAACTTCTCCTCTAAGGCATTGTGTGTTATTGGCAATGTAGCCTGGCTCCTTGATTTATTCTTCTTTCAAGTTTCTCTAATCCAGTTGCCTGCTTTTCTTGTTCTTTCTATCACTGGCAGTTTCATAACTAAGTTGCCTCCTTGCCATCAGGAGGTCATGTGGAGTGTGGACATAGGACTGCAGGAACAGAATGAGTGCTTGCATAACTGCAAACGCTACTGTGATGGATGTGATTCTTGCAGTAGCTCCCCCCAGATATTACTTAAAGTAGCAATTGTCCTTCATATATGGGTCCTTCAAACATCAAGGACTGCCAGCTGCCTATAATTTGTAGGCATAGTCAAGCATTTTTATGGCCACACCTAAATGTGAAGGGGGCGGGAGGTGAGGGGGAAGATGTTGAATTGATTCCCACAAACATTTACCAGGAGTGTAGTTAAAATGTCAGTAGTAGTCTGGCTAAAGATAATGAGAAGTCTACCTTTCTTTTTTTCTTTTTTAAGACTCACGATCACAGTGCATGATTTCTTTACAGGTAGCCAATCATTTGGATTGCAAACACTAACTGCCGACTATTTCTTAATGTTCTTTTAAAATTATTTCAAGAATACTCACAGATATCTGAGAACATCTTTTCGTTCACAGATAAATATACATTTTGAGATACAGTAGATGGCCAGTGCAGAAAGTATATATGAAATGAGGCTCAAACTTTGTAATTATTTACTCTACAGTGGCATTTTAGTGGTAAGCAGTATTTGGTTCTTTATGTTTTTATGCCTAAGGAAAGAAGATAATTCCCAGCTGTTTAATTTAAAATCGAAACTTACATAGAAATCCTATGCTAGCAGGTTAATAGAATTCCTGTAAGATTTTTCTAAACTGTAAATCAGATTTATGTGAAAAAAAACCAGATTACATTCTCCCTTTTATTTCTCTGACAATAGCATTGAAAAAATACTATTCCCAAATCCTCATTCGTTTTAGTGCAAACTATTTTCCTAATTCCTTGGATTGTAATCTGTGGCAAGTCTCATCAGAGTGTAAGAGTTTTGTATTGTTTTGTTTTCATTTTTGTCCCTGATAGTTCAGCTCTGATGTTAAGCCATTCTTTCAGTTAAGGTTAAAATGAGACACGTATGAGTGATTTGCACTTAACTGCTCGCCTCCACACACACAAATGCCTCAGCGTCACATCTAATTGTGATTCACGCCTTATGCCAGACTCTTGCTGTCATCCCAGCACCAGCAGATGGTGGGACAAGACCCCTGGGGCAGCGTGTCCCAGCATTCTGGGGATGTACATCTTCTGGTAACAATGGTCAGAAAAGGGAGGATTTTAATATGGCAAATTGAGTTCAGTTCTTTTTGGCTTCTTGGGGAAGAAAATCAATTAGTGGAAATTTGGTGTCCAATTTTCAGGTAGTACGTTAAAAACTTATTTTTTAGTCCAAGAAACAAAATAAAAGCAAAACATCACATTGTATTTTATAAATATTCTTGCTCAAAGGGCAGCTTCTGTGTTTAAGTCCCATCATGGGTAGTTTATGTTTGTAATAATCTGAATTATAAGAAACTTAGTAAGAAACTGCACACAAAAGAACAGGTTTCCTCTATTCATGCTCAAGTAAGTGTTCTTTAAGAAAAACATACCAGTGGATGCCAGATAAGACACATGTTGATTTGTTAGTGTCAGCATCTGAAGTTGCTGTTTATGCTTTATGATTACTGGCTTTAGACAAGTTTTACTTCATCTTTCAGGGCTCTGTTTCTTCACTTAAGAACTGAGGTTGTTTTAAGGTATCCCCACAATATCCTTTTTATTGTAGTATATAAAATATAAGAAGCTAAAATAGTATCAGATGTGTGAAAATGTACTGGGTTTATGGTAGCAACAGGAAATGCATGGGTGGAGTTTCAACATTGAATAACCTTGGTTACTGGATCTGTAGTACTGATATCATAGGTGAATACACACACACATGTAACCAATTGCGCATCTTTTTTTAAAATAATAATAAATCCATGGAAGTACAAGTTTCCATACAGTTCTCCTTTTCTTCAACCATTTCACAGTTCTCCTGATGATGTTGAGAGATTGTTAAGGTTCTTTAGCTCAGAATCCGCTGTAGTCAAAGAGTGCACAGAATAGTGGTTTTTAACTTTTTTGACCAGAACCTATAATTAGAAATGCATTTTGCAGAGAGCAGGCATACACGTACAATTACACGTGTGTCTGCATACACATGGCTCAAACCAAAGTTTCCCTTTTTTACCTCATTATGGGCAAAATTTTTTTCTGTTCTTTTGTTGTTGTTGCAGATATTATTTTTGTTTCTCTCTTTTTTTAAAGTATGGTTTAAAAAAAATTTTTTTTTTACATTTGTTTTTGAGAAACAGAGTGAGACAAAGCGTGAGCGGGGGAGGGGAAGAGAGAGGAGACACAGAATCTGAGGCAGGCTCCAGGCTCTGAGCAAGCAGTCAGCACAGAGCCTGATGCGGGGCTCGAACCCACAAACTGGGAGATCATGACCTGAGCCGAAGTTGGACGCTCAACTGACTGAGCCACCCAGGTGCCCCAAGTGAGAGAGAGAGAGAACAAGCTGGGAAAGGGCAGAGAGAGAGGGAGACACAGAATCTAAAGCAAGCTTCAGGCTCCACGCTGTCAGCACAGAACCTGATGCAGGGCTCAAACCCACAAACCATGAGATCATGACCTTAGCTGGTCGGATGCTTAACCTACTGAGCCAACCAGGCTCCCCTTTTGTTTCTCTTTTTAAGAAAATACTGGTTCTTGTTCACCAAGCCAGAGTTCCTAATGGGCATTGGGATCCACAATTTGAAAAACACTATACTAAACAGTAGTACATTATTTTTTGGTAGACTCTCAAATTATTCTATTAAAAATGATTTTCTGGGGCGTTTGGGTGGCTCAGTTAAGTGTCCAGCTCTTGCTTTAGGCTCAGGTCACGATCTTATGGTTCTTGAGATTGAGCCCCACATTGGGCTGTGTGGTGAGGGCACAGAACCTGCTTGGGATTCTCTCTTTCCCTGTCCCTCCCTTTCTCCCTCTCTCTCTCCCTCTCTCTTGCTCTCTCTTCCTCTCTGCCCCTTGCTTACTTGTGAGCATATGCATACAGACTCTCTCAAAATAAATAAACTTGAAGAAATGATTTTCCTATTTCCTACTGATCATATCAGCTGCCATTTACGTAACAAGAAATCTTTAGAGTTCTCTCTTATTTGTACAAACATTTAAAAGGAGTGTAGTTACAATGTCAGTAGTAGTCTGGCTAAAGATAATGAGAAGTCTACCTTTTTTTTTTTTTTTTTTTTTTTTTAAGGATATAAAGGATACAGAGGACTAAATTTAAATTGAACGTTTTAAAGAGCTTTTTAATTCTCTGTCTTTAAACACATGCCATTCCTCTTCCTTGATCAGAACCAAATAATGATTTTAAGTTTTGTTTCCTTGAGTTTTTCTTTAGTTCCTTCATTCCAGGTTCTTACTGTCTTTTAATAGGTCATGGTTTCAGTGACATGTTAAGAAAAAGTGAAGTAGCTTGGTTTCATAGAAAGGCTATTTGTATTTTAACAAAGAAGAGAAGGGAGAAAGGGAACTCTTGAATTTCTATATCAACAAATAGAGTTCTGAAAAGCATGGCCTTATTGCTGCTCATTCTCTTTTTCATGAGCAGTTATTTGAATGAGTTATATGAAAAACATAGTATTGGAACTATATGGTCTCCTCTATAGGATTCCATATAAAATGACATAAGGTGAATGATTTGCTCATTTAATTGTCATTAAAAAATTGCTATAGCATTGTAGGAAACCATAGAAATTATATAGATAAAGGTATGCTGTTAAGAATTCAGAAGGGAAGTAGAAAAAAGGCCTTGCTAGTCCAAATAGACCAAGTTGGAACTAACATTGAAAAGCAGATTTGGTATGCCAGTGGTGTATATTCAGAAAGGATTCCTTTATAATATGACATTAGGTAGACAAAACATTGTATTATAAAGTATTTTGTGCAAACAAAAACTTAAGATAAAAGCAGCGTTTTGAACTGAAAATTATAAATATATTTCTTTTGTATAAATATATATACACTTGAACATATACTGAAGTAATTTCTATTATGGACGGTGAAAATTCTTGGAAGACTTCATTGTAGATAATGTCAGTATTAGTGTTGAAGATTTTCCTTAAAGCTCTTTGTATCTCTTTCAGATATGGAAACAAGTGAAAAAATCCAAGGAAGTGGAATACTTCAGCTGTTTGCAAGTCTTTTGATTCCACAGTCTTCCTGCACAGCCAAAGTAGCTAACATCATAGCAGAAGTAGCCAAAAATGGTGAGGTTTTCCTCAAGAACTTTTCTGCTGGGAACATCTTCAGTTTTACACCTCACTTGTCAGTATGTTTTATTAATTTATGTTTTAATTTTGTAGATTAGACATTGTCCATTTCTTTCTATTTCTCTTTTCTTTGACTTTTTTTCCCATATAATTGTTTAAAATGACTATAGTTATAGTCATTCTATTCATACATTTCCCATTTACTATTCTGTTCCTTCAGGGTAGAATTAAAGGGAAGTACTGCTAGTCCCTGCTGTACCTGTGTCATTTATTACTTTGGTAATAGGATTCTTGAGCTTGCCACTGAGTCATTCATCTTTTTTTTTTTTTTTTTTAATTTTTTTTAATGTTTATTTATTTTTGAGACAGAGACAGAGCATGAACAGGGGAGGGTCAGAGAGAGGGAGACACAGAATCTGAAGCAGGCTCTAGGCTCCGAGCTGTCAGCACAGAGCCCAGCGCAGGGCTCGAACTCATGGACTGTGAGATCATGACCTGAGCCGAAGTCGGATGCTTCACCGACTGAGCCACCCAGGCACCCCTGAGTCATTGATCTTAATTGTCACAGGAGAGCTTACCTTTTTCAGTGTATTATATGTTGGTGTGTATTATACCCAGATAAACTTCCTTTTTTTTTTTTTTTTTTTTTTTTTTTATTAAATAGTCTAAGCCTATCCTACCAATACTGGCACTTGGCTCTTAACTGCAACAGTGCAGTTGGAATGTATGTTCTGTTTTCTGCACTCACCTATGTAGGACATCTTTCTTTCTTTTTTAGTATTTGTTTATTTTTTATAGTGCAGGCAGGGAAGGGGATGAGAGAAAGGGGAACAGAGGATCTGAAGTGGACTCTGTGCTGACAACAGGGACCCCAGTGCAGGGCTGGAACTCATGAACCATGAGATCATGACTTGAACAGAAGCTGGTCACTCAACCAATTGAGCCACTCAGGCACCCCAGGACACATCTATTTCTTAAGTTTCCACATAAGAATACTATGAAAAAACAACAGTGACCGCAAGACTTAGATTATATGATATCTAATCCATCCTATTAGATGTGGTTTATGTCCAGTGCGAGATTCTTTGGAAGAATTGTATTTTAGCAGAAATATTTGCACGTGATTTTAATTCAGTTTGAGAAAAACATGACTTCTTTCTAAATTTTTTTTTTAGAGGCCCCTGGGTGGCTCAGTCGGTTAAGCGTCCAACTCCGGCTCAGGTCACGATCTCACTGTCCATCAATTCGAGCCCCGCGTCGGGCTCTGTGCTGACTGCTCAGAGCCTGGAGCCTGTTTCAGATTCTGTGTCTCCCTCTCTCTCTGACCCTCCCCCGTTCATGCTCTGTCTCTCTCTGTCTCAAAAATAAATAAACGTTAAAAAAAATTAAAAATAAATAAAGAAATAAATATGTATTTTTTTAATGTTTATTTACTTCTGAGAGAGAACAAGGGAGACAGAGTGCAAGCAGGGGAGGGGCAGAGAGAGGGGGAGACACAGAATCCAAAGCAGGCTCCAGGCTCCTAGAAGTCAGCACAGAGCCTGACACAGGGCTTGAACCCACGAACCATGAGATCATGACCTGAGCCAAAGTCAGATGCTTAACTGACTGAGCCACCCAGACACCCCAGAACACTGACTTCTTAAAGCCATTTTTAAGTATAAGGGCTTTAGTTAATGTCATGTCTTTAGTGTGCCTGGATTTTCAAAATTTGATATTATTTTTAGGCCTTTTATTTTAGTAATTTGCATATATTATACTTTTAAGAAGTTTTAAAAATTCTGGCTTCATTTACAGAATCAGTAGAGCAGGTGGCATGTGAAGTACTGGTATGTGTTGTTTGGGGCCCAGTGAAACAACTTGTTCATGTGTGTTACCAAAAAAATTGCCATGAAATTTTTTCATTTGTTTAGGAGTTCTCAAAATGTCTTTCAAATTCCAATGAGGTTCTGTTTTGGTAAATCATTTTTTGGCCATTAGCTGAAAACTGGCCACCTATTGTTTTATGTCATGTCTCAGCTACTGTACATATATAATCACTATGCTGTGCTTTGTAGTTGAGCTGGTCATAAATGTTCAGATTCCTAGTGGTTTGGGAGTATTTAGTGTACTTCAAACAGATTTGAACTGCTCTGAATAGATTGCCTTGGGGCAACAAAGAACTCCAGAAGCAGATCTAGTTTGAGAATGGAACCCTTCCAGATGTTGTTTGTTAACCTAGACCAACCACTATGTGAATCTTCTTAGATGGAATACAGCTTGATTTCTTTTTTAACTGAAAAAAAAATTTTGTTATGTTTATTTTTGAGACAGTGTGAGAGGGGGAGGGACAGAGAGAGATGGAGACACAGAATCTGAAGCAGGCTCCAGGGTCTGAGCTTTCAGCACAGACCCTGACGTGGGGCTCGAACTCACGAGCTGTGAGATCATGACCTGAGCTGAAGTCAGATGCTTGATCAGCTGAGCCACCTAGCCACCCCAATACAGCTTGATTCTTAAGATCACATGGTTTATTTTTAACTTAATGAGAATTACAGTATAGATTTCCAGAAATCAGTTATTTTCTCAAAGTCTTTTCTCTTTTTTTCTTCTCAAATCTTTATTTAAATTCTAGTTAGTTGACGTATAGTGCATATTGGTTTCCAGAGTAGAATTCAGTGATTCATCACTTACAACATCCAGTGCTCATCATAACAAGTCCCCTCCTTAATGCCCATCACCCATCTAGCCCATCCCACACCCACCTCCCTCCATCAACCCTCAGTTTGTTTTCTATCTTTAAGAGTCTCTTGGTTTGTTTCCCGCTCTCGTTCCCTCCCCCTGCCCCTTTATGTGTTCATCTCTTCTGTTTCTTAAATTTCACATATGTGTGAAATCACATGGTACTTACCTTTTTCTGACTTACTTCACTTAGCATAATACACTCCAGCTCCATCCACAAAAGCCTTTTTCTTAAGAATGAGTTTCCATACTAATTTTAGCATAGATTCAGAAATTTTGGATAGTAAATTTTTGTGGATTGCCATTCCTCTGTGATCTTACTTAATATCAGTCATTATAATATTTTGTCACAGTTTCATGATAACTCTGCTGCTATAGGTTGCTTCTAGTAATACTTTAGTAGATGACAGCTATGTTCTAAAGACATAATAGAATTTGTAGCATTTATACTTTTAATCAGAGGCTTGTTAAGGGCATATCACTTACCTCTACTGGTTAAAATAAGTGGGATACATTTAAATAGTTATTTTTTGCTTAATCACCACATTGTTTTTGTAAGTGACTGGCTGAGAAAGTAAATTAGAATCTTTTTTAAAAATAAATAATATCTTCAGAAATGCAACATGACCCACAGAATACATTAATTGGGCTTATATTTCTTCTTTTTAGAAACTTGGTGGTGAAAACAAGATTTTGTGAACCAGAGTTAAAAAGAGATTGGAAGGTGATTTTTTCATCTCCACTCTGCTGTGCATTTTATGTAACTACAGAGGAGAAATATTAGCATATACTTCATAGATTCAGATTAACCTTAAAATATAATTATGTTTAAATTTGTGCATACAAAATCTCCCAAAAATTAGCATACTAATGTTGAAATTTGAGAGGATTAGCAAGAAGTTTCATGTGCAAGTTTAATGTGGGAGCATAGCCATGATCATAAATTACAGTAAAGGATTTTGATACCTTTAAATAAAATATTCCCCTATGCAATACACTTAAGACTGATTTGAGGCAAAAAAAAAAATAAGCAAGATAGGAGGTGTCTATGAATGTTTCCTCCTTTTCAGAATTGTATTGTCAAGATATAATAATAATTTCCTAAGACTAGGTGCCATTAATATGCCTACATTGTGCCAGGAGTTATGTACATTATTTCAAATTCTAATAACAACCCCATATGAGATAGGACTTTGCACATGAGATAACAGGCTAAATATCTTGCCTATCTTTACACAGCTAGTAGGTAGTAAAGCTGAGATTCAGACACTTATGTGGGGCACCTTGGTAGCTCAGTTGGTTAAACATCCAACTCTTGATTTCAGCTCAGGTTATGATCCCAGGGTCATGGGATTAAGCTTCACATTGGGCTCTGTGCTGAGCATGGAGCCTGCTTAAGATTTTCTCTCTCCCTCTGCCCCTCTCCCCCACATGTATGTGCTCTCTCTTTAAAATAAAAAATTTTTAAAAATATATGTGATAGTCTTTGGAATTTATGCTTCACCTTGTTTTATTCTTCTTTACTTCTCTTCAGTAAATGAGATATTATGATAGCAGTGGAAGAGGTACTAGTGATTTTAATGCAGGAATAGCAGTGTATGACCTGAAAGATTAAGCTGATAACTGAAGTTAAAGGGTATAAAAAAGCAGACAAAAGGTCAACCACTTGGCTTCTGTTCCTTTAGTCCTCTAAAACACTCCTTCCCTGTCTTGGACCATCAGCATCAGAATCACCAGGAACTTATTAGGATGCAGATTCTTTGATCCTCTCCTTCAGACCTATTGAAACAGGGACTCTAGGACTGGGATCCAGCCATTTGGTTTAACAAGTCCCCCAGTGATTCTCATACCTCTATAGCTTGAGAACTAAATCGCAGTCTAACGTAATATGGAATCAGTAGTTTGGATCAACATTATGCTTTTTTCCCCCATCTGTACTTTATCAGATTATAAAAGTCATTATCAAACTTTTCCACTTGAATGCTCCCAACCACAAAAGAATAAAAGTGTACGCCTAGGATGGACTAGAGAGGGCACTGCCAGAAACATGGAACTCTCGTGTTTACTCTTGTAAATTTGTTTTAATTTTGCCCTCCACTCTATAACAAGTATATGTCTATTTTAGTATTAAATATATGTATGCTCTAGAAAAGTTGTTGGATAAAATTAATACCCACCACCAAAAATAACGCACCAGGTTGTCACGTAGCTTTAAGTATTCTTGATATTGTAGTTTTGGAAGTTTAACCTCTGTCATTTTGTAAGAATTAGTAGCAATTTTTTAACAAAAGGCAATACAAAGTATAAATGAAAAATGTGACAACAACCTGCATATAAAAGTCACAGCTTTTTATATATTTATTCCTCATAGTTTTCCTTGTTCTTCTGAAGAAAACTGTAAAAAAGCTAAGAGTTAATAATTGCTATGAGGTTATTAGAGAAAATTCAAACTGAATATACTTATTGTTTAGTGTAACAAACATTAAGGCAGACTCTAGCACTCTGCTTTTATTTGGCTTAAAGAGTTTAGTTTTAATAAAATAGATTTGGTTCTGTCTGGCAGCTGAAAGTGACTTTTAATATTTGATAAATAGATATGTAAAAAGCAGGTTTTATAAAAAGAAATTTTTTATTTTATAGTTTTGTCACAGTAATGTACTTTGTGATGATGCTAAATGATATGTAATTCAAGTAGGTTTGGGAAAGTAAAAGCAAAAAAGAAAGGAAGACTGGATTTAGAAAGAAATAGAGATATTCTATCAAGCATTTGAGTGTTTTGCTACAAAGGAAAAAACTACTCTTAAGAAATCAACTTTATGTTAATAAATTTGGGTTGGTATTGAGATAGAACAATGCCTATTCCTTAAAGCTCTATATTGAATTTCTGCATTGAAGTCCACACATTATGCAAAAAGCAAAATGAATTCTATCTTGCATAGACACACATATATGCGTACAAATACTTAATGGTTTCTTTTTTTTTTTAATTTTTTAAATGTTTATAATTTTCGAGAGAGAGAGAGAGAGAGAGAGCGTGCAACCAAGGGAGGAGCAGAGAGAGAGGGAGACGCAGAATCTGAAGTGGCTCCAGGCTCTGAGCTGTCAGCACAGACCCAGATGTGGGACTTGAACCCACAAATCCTGAGATCATGACCTGAGCTGAAGTCAGACACTTAACTGACTGAGCCACCCAGGCACCCCAATGGTTTCTGCCTTCTATTACATGATGGCTTCCACAGACTTTGGTTTTTCCACTCACTGTCATTCTGAATGTATGTATCTTAGTTTCAGCTTTCCCCTGATAGTCCTTCCCTCACTCCCCTGGAGTAAAAATTGTCAAGAGAGGATCTGGTTTTTCTTTCTTCTTCTTTTTTTTTTTTTTTAACATCACTATTATCCTGTTTAGTAGATGTTTTTTTCTTAAGTGGGCTCCATATCCAATATGGGACTTGAACTCACAACCCTGAGATCAAGAGTCGGGTGCTATACAGGTGCCCCATTTAGAACATTTTTTGAACTAGAATATCTGATAGGCCAGCTTGTATATAGTCTGGACTGGAGTCAGAGTCCATCCAGCTATGATCAGGTAACAGGCACAAGCAGTGTGAACTAGGGATGTGTCTAGTGGGAACCCCTTTGAACAGGGATGACTGTCACAGCCATTCATTCAATTATATATATATATAATAATATACATAACATATAATTATGTTACATATATAATATCTTAAACACATTCCTTATTAAGTCCTGGTATATTTTTACATATATCCATCTAAAGTATGTAACTACATTATATAATGCAATATATATATAACTATTAAATACTATATTTCATATATAACACTATATTATATATTATAATACTATATTATATATTATATAATAACATAATTATATATATTAATTATATAATATCTTAAACATATTCCTTATTAATTCCTGGTATTTTTACATATATCCACCTAAAGTACGTAACTACATTATATATATATAATATTATATATATAATATAGCACATATATATGCATATTATATATAACTATATATAACTATTATATACTATATTTCATATATAACACTATATTATGTATTATACTACTATATTATATATTATATATAACATAATTATATATATTAATTATATAAGATCTTAAACATATTCCTTATTGATTCCTGGTATTTTTACATATATCCTTCTAAAGTATGTAACTTCATGTCTTTAAAACTAGCTAAGGAGGGCTGCACTCCTCAGTTAAAAAACAAATTGGCTGAAAAGCAGGTTTTAGAAGGGAATTTACTCTTTTCAGGGACTGGCAGTATTGCCTTTATATTGAAAGCTAAGGAATGTACTAGTTTTATTTTATTTTTAATGTGCTTTAAAAAAATTTTTTTTTACATGTATTTATTTTTTGAGAGACAGAGCACAAGTTGGGGAGGGGCAGAGAGAGAGAAGGAGACACAGAATCTGAAGTAGGCTCCAGGCTCCAAGGTGTCAGCACAGAGCCTGACGCGGGGCTCGAACTCACAAACTGTGAGATCGTGACCTGAGCCAAAGTCGGACACCCAACCGACTGAGCCACCCAGGCGCCCCTTTAATGTGCTTTTTTAAAAAATTGAAACCTAATTGACCTATAACATGGTGAGTGTTTAAGGTGTTCTTTATATGCTTTTCTATTTAAAAAAAAAATGCTCAGAACAGCTTTAGTTTTATTTGAATCTGCAATTTTCCTGTAATTACTTATTCTCTATCATTTCAAGAATAACTGAAGCTGTTGATTGTACCATCAGAATTTTGAAAGATATGTTGGTATCATATAGACAATTAGGGTATCAAAGCAAAAATGGTAGCTCATAAATGTTGCCATTGTGTGAAGCATAGCAACAAACAAACCAGTACAATCTAACAACAGATTCCATTTATGACATAAGAGTGCAAATCAGACTGTTCCTAAATTTCTTATTTTAGTAGTTATTAAAATGATCTCACTGTTGGAAACTAGTTATAGGAAAAGGTAGAAGAGATAATGAATATGTGTATTTAATTTGATTAATTTGAGTTGGTGACGTGCTATTTTAAGATTTGAAATATATAAAGATCCTGAAGTGTGACCATTAACTTAAGAGGTAGACAAGTAGACTGATGTGTTATCTTCCATAGAAGATGGTCATTGAATTCTTGGAAGTACATATAGCATGATTTGTTTTCCCAATAGGGAAAACTCCTGTTAGGGAGTTAAAAAAAAAAAATTAACAGTAAACTTAAAAGTTAGCTTTAGAAGTAACAAGTATTCTTAATCTTGGAAGTTTAAATTACAGAGAGCTTTCAATAATACAGTAGTAAGTAAGAGATATAATAGAAATGCAATCCTTTGTTTAAGTAGAGAGGAATACCTCTGTGACTCATAGCTATCTTAGCAGGAAAAGTTGTGTCAGAAGTAACAGCTCACGTAACAGCCCTATATGATGTGCTCTAGGAATTTGAAAATGAAGAGAAAGAGAAGGAGGGTTGCTTATGATGGTGTTTGTGGAGCAAGCTAAGGAGTGGGCCCCCTTGAAAGTAATACTGAAAAGATAGTGATTTATTTATGTAGTAGGATGGGTTATAGGTAGAGGAATTAGATGTATGTTGACTAACTTCATTGACCAGTACATCCTTACAGCAAATCATGATGTCCAAAATAATGGTTCTAAATACTGATTATTTGGAGAACTTTTATTAATTAGATGTCATTATTATCCTTTAATTATGTAGTAGTCTATCATGAGACACCGTAAAACTTATGTCTAATCATCATGACTGTGATGCTGTTATTGGGAGACAATAAATTTGAGAATGGTTTACTATAGAGCTAATGAAAAATGAGTTGGAAGCATAAGAAAACTTAGCATTTGGTACTTAAGACCTATGAATGTGTGGGTATAACAGCAGATAT
The DNA here is from genome assembly GCF_027475565.1 of Acinonyx jubatus. Taxonomy (NCBI): domain Eukaryota; kingdom Metazoa; phylum Chordata; class Mammalia; order Carnivora; family Felidae; genus Acinonyx; species Acinonyx jubatus. The sequence continues at coordinate 120,696,463 of NC_069382.1, read as the reverse complement.
TAATGATCCATACAAATAAAGAGTAGGAATGAAGATAAGGAATAGATGATTCCACTAGATCTTAGCAATTGAAAAGGAACTATTATTTTTAATGAGACACTTGAACCTTTGAAAAAAATCATATTTTGTCTTTTTTAGAGACCATATAGTGAAAATTCGCACAATTTGATAACTTAGTTTATAACTGTAGTACATTAATTATCAGGTTCATGGAAGGAGCATTGCCAATGTTTCCATCGTCACACATTGCTTCCCAAGCACATTTGTAATTATAAGAAGATAGTGATCAATTAGGTATAATGAAAGTTAATTAAAAGTCTTTTTGGTTGTGGCAGAGACTGTCAATAAAAATAAGAGCCCACTCATTTTGTGTACTTATTCTATGAAGTATTTAGTAGGGTTATAATGGTGCTTTTGAACACAATGTACTCTTCAAATGGTAAGCCATCTTAAACATTTTAATCGTAGGTATTTATTAAGGGACGTGATTTATGTGAATTGTGAATTTTTAGATTTTTAATTACATATGTCTCTTATTTTCAGAATTTATGCGTATTCCATGTGTGGATGCTGGATTGATTTCACCACTGGTGCAGCTGCTAAATAGCAAAGACCAGGAAGTGCTACTTCAAACGGGCAGGGCTCTAGGAAACATATGTTACGATAGCCGTAAGTGTTGAAATATCAATGATACACTTAAAAACTTTTGTTTAAGAATTATGGTTTTCAGACTAATTCCACTTTTAGTGTTAGCACTGTCTTTTCTAGGCTAAGACACTAACATGAGCCAGATGATTTAGCTCTGCTTGCTTAGCAGAACCAGTGGAAATTTGAGCCATAGGATTCTTAACTAAGAAGTTAAGGAAGTGAATTCTTTTTCTCTGCTATCACAAATAATACTTTCAGAGGAAAGTAAGTCAATTTCTGAGAAATTGGGGTTTTTGAAGCGTTTTAGAACAAATGTATATTGTCTTTTCAGTTAGGTTTTATTGCAGTTATATCTCTGAATGAGAATGCTTATGAACACAGTTTTTTAAAGTATTTAAGTCTGTCCAAATAAATTTTTAATTACTTGTAATTCAATAAAACCATTAATAAAAACCATTGTCTTCTCAAAAGCTAGACTGGCCTACTGCATCTGCATTGACTCCATTCCTATTTGTCATAATGTCATTATCATCCTCACCGCTTTCTGTAATACGCTACTGTGCCAGGTAAAGACAAAGCAAGAACTTGGGTTTGGATATATTGCAAAAATTTTACATTTTCTACTTCTCCTCTCCACAAATATGTAAACAGAATACAGAAAAATCTTGAGTATATTCAGTTAAATTTGCCTTATCCTGGATTTTCCTTAGATTTATATTTTCTGAGCCAGAAACACATATTTTAACATTTACCTTTAAAGTCTCCTAGGAATTTAGTTCTATTTATATAACTAAGATAACTTTTGCTGTTTATTTTCCCCAGTGATTTCATGCACAAAAGACATAACCCTTTCATCATAGGCGATGCTTCACAAAGTGATTTGGGCATGTAAGCCAGATAGAAAATAAGGTCATAAACATATTTATTTACGATAAAAGAAAGTAGAAAAAAGACTGAAACTGTAACTTTCAGTTTTAATTTCTTTGTAGCATTGGTGGTAAGGCTAGCCTAACTTATTCTCCTTTCCTTACTTTTTCTGGAACATATTATGTGTGAGGATGTGGATGTCTTAATATGAATTTTAACTTACAATTTCCAGTCCCCAATACTGATTATAAATTTATCTATCTGTTCCTTCCTTCCAGTGCCTTTTATCCTAGGGTATTAGCTTTATTTATAAAATTCTAGTGCTTTATGTTTGTAACTTTGCCTTTTTATATTTAGGATTTTTATTAAACATCATAGCTTACAGTATTAGCTTTGAGTATTGAGTGAACCATTTAAGATATATTTTATATCATTAATGTTAAGAATAAAAGTTAAAAAGATCTCTACAGAGTAATAGTCAAAGATTGATGGCATGTATTTGGTGACCATTGATCATTACTATGTTTATTCTTATCCTTCTGTGTTATATTACTAGAATTTAGGGCTGCCACAAGTATTCTTTAACCCTTGCTCTGTTTAGTTATTCTTAAAGTATGCATTATTTAAATATAGGAATTCTCTATTTTAAGTACTTTTGTCCTGGAGTTTCCCTTAGTTTTGGCACAATAGAAGAAACACTCATAGTGATCTCTTATCTCATATTGCTATTATTTTTATGGGCACACAGTAATTTTATTTCCTGTGTACTCTAAAGAACCATGAAGTTAGGGTAGTAAATGTGTAGTTAATAAGATTATCATTCTGATGAAAGTAAAGTCCATTTGCTCTGTTCTTATGAGGTATAAAGTCTGTGGGTGTGCTTTAGGCTATGAAGTTAATTTTTTTTGTATCATTTACTTATAAATATTTATAACCACTTCACTTTCATTTAATTCAATGTAAATTATAGTTAAATGGAAAATTAAGCATAGCAAATATAGGCTGTTTTTTATACTTGTAAACCTTGTTTAAGGAAAGTGAAGTTAATAGTCTTAAAAATGTATAAATATAAAGAGTGATTTATTACTGTAAATTGTCTGATAAAATGTATTCATTGTGCCATGCTATCTTATGCATATAATTTCTATAAGCCTGTATGCTTTCTTATCCTTTTATTTGAAATTAAATCTCTGTGAACATCTCAGTGATTTTGTCAGAATAATTGTAAGAAAAGTACAGCACTTTTATTTGAATTACGAAAATGATATTTTAGTCTGTAAATATGATGCTGTGTGCTTGATTTGTGAATTTATTTGAAATGCATTTCTCATTATATATTTTGACAATTAGGAGTTTGAAAGAACCCAGGAATTAGGTTTCTTTTTTAAAAAGTAGTGAGTAACTTCTCTTTTAATTAATTAACCTTCTTCCCTCTCAAGCATGTAATGCTTCATTATTGAGGTACCTGAGTGGCTCAGTCGTCTAAGCATCTGTCCTCAGCTCAGGTCACGATCTCATGGCTCATGGGTTTGATCCCCACGTCAGGCTCTGTGCTGACCACTCAGAGCCTGGAGCCTGCTTTGGATTTTGTGTCTCCCTTTCTCTTTGCCTCTCCCCTGCTCACACTGTCTTTCTCAAAAATAAAAAAAAATAAAAATAAAAAGAATATAATGCTTCATTCTTAAAAAGAAAATAGAAAACTACACATGACAGTTTTATAAATACAGGGAATCTTTTTCTTATAAATAATACATGTTTTAAAATTCATATTGGTGTTTTATCAAACCTGTCAGACTAAGCAGTTTACTTACATTTTATAAATGCACTCCAAGTGGCTAATTTTTTTATTAAAAATTTTTTTTAATGTTTATTTTTGAGAGAGAGTGGGAGCTCAAGTGGGAGAGGGGCAGAGAGAGAGAGGGAGACACAGAATCTGAAGCAGGTTCCAGGCTCTGATTCAGGCTGTGAGCTGTCAGCACAGAGCCTGACATGGGGCTCAAACCCACAAAACATGAGATGACTGAGCCACCCAGGCACTCCTAAGTGGATAATATTTTAATGCAGGCTCATTCAGAATGTTACTAGGCTTACAACAGATAAGAAAGCCAATATATGCAAAAAGCACCAGAAGGAATTCACTATGAGAGATAAAAATTTGAGAAAATTTGTGTATATTTTATGGATTTTTATTTTAACCCTTAAAAGGTAATGCAGTTGCTAGGATATTTCAGTTAACACAGTTTATTTGAAAGGAGGAGAACTCCAACTGTAAAAGGAATTACACTTGCCATAAAATCCATGGAAATCTTTTGAAAAAAGTAGGTCAGATTTCAGTTTTACTGGCTTTGACATTTTAGGAACTCTTCCGAATGGAAGGAAACTCTTACATAACATAGGTAGCAGGCTGACAGAACTGCTAAATAGGACGGAGTGAGGCTTTGTTGCTGATCAACTTTTTGAATCCCAGTCTTTCTCTTGCATATAGAGATGAAAGAATCACTGGATAAGAACATTTTTCATTTAAGATGCCTGGTCTTTTTTCTGATCTTCCAAAGAGCCTCCAAAGATGCTTCAGTTATGGATTTTTCTTTCCAAGTATCCAAACAGACTTCTGATATAAGCAACATTTTAAAGCCGTCTTGCCTTGAACTTTGCCAAAAAGCCCTTTTTATGAGACATTTGAGATGCTTTAAATCAAAGATTAGGGGGGCGCCTGGGTGGCTCAGTCGGTTAAGCGGCCGACTTCGGCTCGGGTCATGATCTCGCGGTCCATGAGTCCGAGCCCCGCGTCGGGCTCTGTGCTGACAGCTCAGAGCGTGGAGCCTGTTTCAGATTCTGTGTCTCCCTCTCTCTGACCCTCCCCCGTTCATGCTCTGTCTCTCTCTGTCTCAAAAATAATAAACATTAAAAAAAAATTAAAAAAAAGATTAGGGAAAATTTGTATTTCAATTTAGAAAGGAATTAGCAAAATTGTGATGGGATATGTTGGGTAATGTGATTTTAAATAAAAAGAAGTAGCATTACATTTCAGAATTGCATGCCTTCAGCCTATTTCATTTACATTTCTCTCAAAGGAGATATTAAAAAGAATGAGTTCTTTTTTTTCTCATTTGTCTATCTCTGTAGTATTCCCTTCTTTCAATGACTAGTTTTGTTTATATAGCTGTACACATTTTAAATTGTTGATATAGTTAAATAGCCTTATGGTAGTGAAGAGCTGCTTTTTAAATTTCCACACTGTATTTATAATTTGTAAGGATAAATTGGTGATTGGAGACTGAGTTTTCTCTGTTTGAAGATGTTACTGCTTGAGGTTAGGAAATAATTGATATTAGATGTATTTGTCCAAGGTTATTTAGTAGAAGCTGGAAGAAAATGATTAGACAAATATTTGTGCCTTTCTATATACCAGAGAAAGAATAATGTACAATTCAAGTTAATACATATTAAAATTAAATGTGCATCTTTATAGAAAATTAATGATTATTATATAATTGATACTATTATTGGAAAGGTACACACTTAAGAAACATATAATATGCCATCTTACATGATATGAAGAAAATTGGATTTGTGCTCACTGAAGAATAAATAAATATTCAAAATGAGATGATGATCAGGCTTGCCATAGCCAGTATTTATGAAGTGAAATAAATATTGTTTATTTCATTGACTTCAAGTATAAATGGAAAGGATACCAAATATATGCCTGGACCTATTTATATATTAATGATTATAACTTTGCTACACTATTCTTATGTAAAAAAAAGAATTCATCATTCTGATTGCAAATGCTAAAATATAATTTGCATTAATTCTATAGTATTTTGTAATGTAAGTTGGTTAGATAAGTATGTGTTATAATACAGACATGCTTTGAAATTGCCTAAGTAAGCAAAGTGTATTTGCAAATTTATGTCTGGCATTTAAAATAAATGCTTATTTCAGTGGTATAAATTAGGTTAAGTATTTAATCATGTATTAGAGAGTTTTGCAGGTTCATATATTTACCCTACTTTGTGTCAGTAGTCAGTTTTAGAACAAAATAGAATTATTATCCAATAAGTAAAAACCAGATTCTTTTATCAGTTAATCTGTTGTATAAGAATGGGTTTATCACCAAAGTGTATTATGTATATGAGAATAAAAAACTACATGCAGCTGCAATTTTTAGAGATAGTAATTATGGCTATTATCACATGAAAATACTTTATTACACAGATACGCTGAATATATTGGAAAAAAATGTTGTTTTGTAACACGATTATAAACTGAAAAATTTCACGCCATTAAAGATGGCTGTCTCTAATATGATAGAGAAAATAAAATGTACAAAGGAACACAACTTGTTGACAGTTAAAAGTACACACTAAATTTATGTGGGTTTTGGTCAGAATAAAAAGAAATAGATGATAGGAGTTGTAATTGGAGCCATTTTTAGAAATTAAGCAAATAGTGCATTGTTTATATAAAATATAGTTCATTTTAAAATAAAAGTAATTATAAATAAGTGAGATTTTACTATGCCCCTGGAAGGCAAATATTGCAGATGTTAAGATTTCCAATTCTGCCATTTACTAAGTTGTCATTTAATCTTCCTGAATTTTAATATCCTCATTGGTAAAGGGGACTTGTGTGAATTAAGTTAGGTTTATTTATTTATTTATTTTTTAATTTTTTTTTTCAACGTTTTTTATTTATTTTTGGGACAGAGAGAGACAGAGCATGAACGGGGGAGGGGCAGAGAGAGAGGGAGACACAGAATCGGAAACAGGCTCCAGCCTCCGAGCCATCAGCCCAGAGCCTGACGCGGGGCTCGAACTCACGGACCGCGAGATCGTGACCTGGCTGAGGTCGGACGCTTAACCGACTGCGCCACCCAGGCGCCCCTAGTTAGGTTTATATTTAGATGTATAATATAAATTTTGAGCTGCTGTACAAAGGAAATATGTAGCATATATGCATGATCCTTTGTCTTAGTTTGGGCCACTATAACAAAATATCATAGACTGGGTGGCTTAACCAACAAACATTTGTTTCTCACGGTTCTGGAAGCTGAGGAATCCAAGATCAAGAAGCCAGTAGTTTTTGCCCACAGCAAACTGTATGCGTACATGGCAGAGAGAGAAGCAAGAGAGGAAGCAAGCTCTCCTGTCTGTTATAAAGGCACAAATCCCATTATGAGAGTTCTACCTCTATAACCTAATTATTTCCTACTACCATCACATCAGGGATGTGAATTTTGGAGAGACACAAACATTCAGTCCATACATTATTATTTCTAAAAGTGTGCTGTGACATAATGTAGTACATATACTAATATACATAATATATCTAAAATAAAGATACAAGGACCAGAAGCCATATAAAGAGAGGCAAAGATAAATCATTTAAGAATCAGGGATAATATACTTACCATAATAAGCACTAATTTAATTTGAGCTTCTTGGCAGCCAGGGTGAAAAAAAAAGTTGTTATGCTAAGTAATTTTTATTTTATGCTAAGGAGAAATAGTCTAGTTCTTTGGTCAAAAAAAAAAAAAAATGTTGAGACAAATACTAGAAGAGATTTATCACTGGGATATCAGCTCCCTAGATGAATCTGTACACATCCCTCTTAAAATATGCAGAGGATATTGGCTGTCATTGGAGACAGCATCTTCAATAATGGCTGTATAAAAATTGCCCAGATAGTCTCCATATGATTGTTTCTTATACCAAATCTTCAACAGAATCCAAGAAATAATACTGAATACTTTAAGTTTTAATTGGACATCATAGCCCAGATATATTGTTTTTTAGTGAACTGAAAGCATACAACTTAAAAATTTGAAATTTTGACTTGAATGTTATTTTCTAGTTTATTTTCAGCCAAAATACAGTTCTACTTTGTTTGTACTTATTCTGCATGCTCAATTTCTATGTTGTATAATGTATCCACGTTTCTGTTTTCTGAGACCAAAAAAAAATGCTTATCTTTTATTTTTAAGCCTGTTATCAATTTGATAAAAATCTGATTTGCATGAAAGTGAATATTTAAAAATACCACATATTGAGGGTGGCTGTATGAATCTATATATGTGATAAAATTGCTTGGAACTATACATGTCCATACACATACACAAGTGCCTATGAAACCTGATGAAATCTGAACAAGGTCTGTGGGTTGTATCAGCGGCAGTTTCCTGGTTGGGGTATATTGTATTAAAGTTGTGTAAATGTGACCCTTCGAGTGAGCTGGATGGAGGGTACATGGGACCTTTCTGTACTGCTTTTTTTTTTTTTTCAGTTTCCTTGAGCATCTAATTATTTCAAAATTAAAAGTTTAAAAAGCTCCTTATATCTGAGAGGCATACATGTTCTCTCTTGCATGTGAAATGACCTTGTTTCTTTCAACTCTACTTGTAGTGTGGAGGAAATTATATATACACATACACACACACACACACACAAACACACACTTATGCATGTATACACATGCATATAAAATTTTAAAGTATGATCTACAGCAATAACTGTTGGGGTTTTTAAGGTTTTGTTTGGTTTACTGGGTTTGCGCAATTAAAATGGAGGATACAGTTGCCTCTATTTTTTTCTCCCTTCAAATTTTCAAATTTGACTTTCAGGAAAAAATCAACAAAAAATTGCTAGTCCCAAAATAAGATTTAGGGAATTTATTTTATTTTATTTTATTTTATTTTATTTTATTTTATTTTATTTTATTTATTATTTTACTCTATTTTTTGTCAAGTTAGCTAGCATACAGTGTATACGGTGTGCTCCTGGCTTCAGGAGTAGATTTCGGTGATTTATCACTTACATAAAACATTCCAACAAGTGCCCTCCTCAGTGCCCATCATCCATTCTCCCCCCACACCTCCCCACTCCCTTCCACCCTTTATCTTTCCCTTCCCCCGTAGTCTTCTGTGAAGTTTCTCAACTTCCACATATGAGTGAAAACATAATGGTATCTGTCTTTCTCTGACTTATTTCACTTAGGATAATATGCTCCGGTTCCATCCACGTTGTTGCAAATGACAAGATTTCATTCTTTCTCATTGCTGAGTAGTATTCCATTATATATATAAACTATATCTTCTTTCTCCATTCATCAGTTGATGGACCTTTGGGCTCTTTCCATAATTTGGCTATTGTTGATAGCACTGCTATAAATATTGGGGGTGCACGTGCCTCTGTGTCAGCCACTCCTATATCCTTTGGATAAATTCCTAGTAGTGCTATTGCTCTGTCTTAGGGTAATTCAATCTTTAATTTTTTGAGGAACCTCCACACTTTTCCAGAGTGGCTGCACCAGTTTGCATTCCCACTAACAATGCCAGAAGGTTCCCCTTTCTTAGGGAGAGGGAATTTATACTCTCAAGTCTTAGAACAGGTAATGAACAAGTTACAATTTATTAGCTTCTGCCTTCTATGCAACCTATGGTGATAGGTTACACATTAGCATTCCTAGTCTCAGGAGAATTTCTGTGTTTGGCCACAAGCCTCTACTTCAGGTGAGATTTCTGGTAAGTATCAGCCTTTAAGTAGTTTATAATTTACCCTTGTTCTAGAAAACCAATGCAAATAATGTGAGGGGGGAAATGATTTTGCTGATAATCACTTCTGTTTCTGTCCAAGTGTGTCTCTTATATTTAAGGAAGTTGTAGTGTATTCATTGTATTGAAGCATGTATATCAATGTTAAAAAACAAGGTACTATGTAACAAATGCTAAAAGAGGTTACATAATATAGGTCTAGGAAGGAGCTCATTTGTGATTGAGCTCTTTCAATAGTATCCATGAAAAAGAAGGCATTTAATCTGCATAGGATTTCAACCTGTGGAGAGAATGTTAAAGGATTTTTTCAGGAGCACAGAAAAGCCTTTTAAAAGATAATATAATGGAGTGATGTCTCAGGAACCCAGGTTAGGGAAGAGCTTCTGTAATGGGGAGCCGTTGAAGGTATTTCAGCAAAAGAATGAAATGTTCAAATTGATACAATAGACAAAGTTAATTTGAAAGAGATGTACATTATAAGATAGGCAGCCATTCTTAAGAAGTGTGCATCTGAAAACACTTAGGGAACATTTTCAAAATACGTTTTTGTAGTCATACGCTAGAACAAGTAAATCATCAGCATCTCTGAGGCTAGAATACAGCCTATTGTATACATATTCTGCAAAAGCTCCCTAAATGATTCTGATGCACATTCCTACTTAAAAATCATTGGGCAGTGGACTAGATGAAGAATAACCACTTAAAAAGCTTTTTTTCCCCCTTTTTCAACTTGAGGAACAAATGAAAGAGAGAACAGGAAGGAAGAGAGAGAGAGAGAGAGAGAGAGAGAGAGTGTGTGTGTGTGTGTGTGTAGAATCAAAAAAGGTATCATTTAAGAGGAAGGAGTCCATGGGTCCAGAATTTGAATCAAGATAATACCAACAAGAGACATCAATAGTGAGATCCCATCTAGGTGAATATGTTTGGAGGTGTGTTGAACCTGAAGTGCTGTTGTCACATTCTGGTGAATGTGCTTTAGGATTCATGCATTTATGAGTGATCGTTGACCCATGAGAATAGAAGAAACGCTTAAAGGAAAACAGCCATATTTAGGATGTAGAAGACATGAAGGAGCTTGTGAAGAAGCACTGAAAGATTCAAGGGAAATATATTTCTTGTCATGCATTTCATAGAGTTGGTGGTAAACAGTGTCAAGTACTGCCAAGAAAAAAAAATACTGAATTTTGATGACTGGAGAAAGAGGCATTCATATTTTAAAAGACATCTTTAAGTTGAGTCTTGTTTAGAGAGAAGTCAAATTTCAAGGGCTATGGTAGGTAATGAGGAAATGAAGGGGGAATATTAACTTTCTGGAAGTTTAACGAGAAAAAAAGAGATGAGTAGTTTGAGGGAAGGGCCGCACTGTGAGAGTGATATAGAGCACTGGAGAGAGGAACATATTTGTTAGGCTAGAACCTGTGGACAAGGACAGAGTAAATCTCTTATAGGGAATAACTGGTGGAGAAAGATCATGGATGAAAAGAGGAGAAATGAAATCATGAACCCAAGTAAATCTGGTATTATAGAAAACTGTCAGAAGATAGGTGAAAGTATAAAAAAAAAAATGTTAAGGCAGTAAAGAGGGCAATCAGAATAGTGTTTCTGGCATGGCCTCCTATCTTCCCAATAAATAGAAGTCAAGTCCATCTGTCAGTAAAAGTCAGCAACAAGGCAATAGTAGGAAACTTGTGTGGGGAGAAAGTTCAGAATTGGGGCTGTGGGGCATGATATCAACTGTCATGAAGATAGAATTTTTTAAATAACTAAATAATAGTGGAGGTTTACTGTGGTTACACATCTTGATTTTTGCATCCATGTGTCAATGTGTGTTGTGCACTTAAAATGTATGTCGACTATAAGGAGTTATTTTGTACTTTGATGTCTGGACAGGAGGAAAAAAACACTGAAAATAACTTGAAATTGATACTTCAGCTTCATAGAAGCATATACTTGGATCAGAATGGGAAGAAAAGTGAGGCAAAAAGAGGAGGAAGCCATTGCAGTAGGCCAGGTGTGATGTGGTAAAAACTGACTACAACAGAAGGAATGAAATTATAATATGAATTGAGATTAGATTGTTTATTATCAGTGTGGTTTATTTTTGCAAAGTAAAACATACACTGGATTTAAACAGTGCATGAAGGGTTAAACCTGAAGGGTTTAAATAACCCTTCAGATAGTTTGTTTACATGTTGAGGAATTGTGATCTTTTCCGTGTTTATACTTGCTATCACATTCAGATGCCTCTTGTTTATTAAAGTGGCATTTAAAACTCAAAGATTCTTTAAATTTTTACCTTGATAATTGTAGGGCAAAGGACACATTACAGAGCTGCTTTGTCCCAATACTTCATTAGTTTCCAAGTACTATAAAGATGTGACTGTCTTATTAAAAAGAGATGGAATAATCATTTTCAAGCAGTTGTTACCAATTTTATAGATATGAAGGTGGAGACAGCATTTGAGAAAGTGTTGCATGTGACAGAAATATTAGATGATTTTTCTTGAGTTCAATAAGAAGTCATACATAGTTGCCAAATTAATTTTTTTTTTTTTTTTTTTTTTGTCCCCTGGATACCAGGCTCCTTCCTAGTCTCTGAGTCAAAGCCTGAATGGCCTTTGGAATTTTTCTTTCCTGAATAACAAGTCTTAGGGGGGGGAAAGTCTAATTTATAAAGTTCTTCAAAAATAAGATTTGTTTTTGCTTAAAACATTCCCCCCTTTATTACCTTAATTTCACCGTTAAAGATGAAGTCAACGTTTAGATATATTAAACATAAAATTTTCAGTCTGCTTATGAGAATCTTGTTAATACATGTTATCTTCTGCTCTTAATTGTGTTCTGTTTTAATTTTTCAATTTTTGTTCTTTGTAACCAAGCTGAAGTACTGAGAACTCTCTCTGTTCTTAATCAGTAGTCTCTGCTGCATGTTGCAGATATTTCCCTTGGCTGGGAGGGAATATAAAAGATAAATACTATTTGAAAGTGAATAATTCACATTCTTCTTGCTGGCTGGAATAAATGTTTGTATCTTTCCCAAAACCGTGCTGTTGTCAGTTCAAGTTAAATTTTAAGTTGTAACTGTATATACATGTGGGCACACATACACACATACATATACATAACCTAGCATTTCTTTTAAGTATGAAATGGTTTCATACAAAAGCCTCTCTCATATATAAAATAATTGGAATAAAATTTAGTTTTGATCTTGAGCAGTTTAGACTTATAAAGTAGAATAATAAATTATTTACATTGTAACCCAAAAGCTATTCAGAAATCATTTAAGGTAATTTTATGGAAATAATTGAGTTTAATTATTGTATAATTTTCTTATAATCTGCAGTTACTCAGTCTTTTGCTAATAAAATGATAGTATAGAAATATAAAAATAAACGGAGTAATTTCAGTGATTTCTTGGTGATTCGTGGATGCTCTATTATTTAAAGGCTTTTTGAAAAAAAGGATTATCAAACAGTTTTGGCTAATGTAAGAAATCTATTGACTGCAGAAATTAGCACAAGTATCATCAGGCGCCCCAAACCTATGTCTATCAGATGCCATGTTGTGACCTAATTTTAAACTGCATCTGTGGAACTAGTGCTTTCTTCCTGATCCTGCATTATAAATGTAAATATGTAAATGTATTTGAAATTTTCCTGCATAAAGACAAAATTTAAACCTGAATATTATACTGTGCCACAAAATTGCAAGTTTGATGCTTTTTTGATATGTGAGTATTTAATGATCATGGTTTTTTCTTCATGACTCCTTTTTGTAATTTCACTGATGTAATATTTATAGCTTTTACTTTCATATCTAGTCTTTCATACATTTTACCTGCACCTGGTTCATGAATAAGTTGCTTTTTGAGTTCCAGAAAGGATACTGATGGATTCACATTTTTCGTTTAAATGCTTAAGACATATTTGAATAAACTAACAAAGATTTAACCTGTTGAACCATCCTTTCAGTCAGTCTTTTATATGACATAGGAAAAAATTTATCACTACTAGGAAGATTAGATTTAGAAACATGCCTTTATGTCATTGAAGACATGTATTTATGTTCCTGCCTCTAGAAAGTCTCAGCATCTACACCATGGGTCATATGGTTTGAGTGTTTTTATTCCAGTAGTGATGATGAGTAAATCCCTGGAAATTCTCACTTTGTGTCTTTGTATTCTTTTGTGTATATGGATGCACCAAGTACTTTAATCAACAAATATTGATTGAGCCCACTGTGTTCAGGGCACTATGCCAGTGATGGGCATCATAGGAGAAAATAAGAGCAAGAAATTCACATCCTTGTGGGGCTTACACAGGAGGCAATAAAGAAGTAAATAGTACAAGAAGAAAATATTTACAGACTGTGGTCATTGATATCAAAGGAATAAGCAAGATGATGTAACGGAGAGAATCTGAAGGTGAAGAAAGTTGTCTCTGAGGATGTTATTTGAGCTGAGGTCTGAGAAATGAGAATAAACTATTTAAAGAGAAGGGGAAGAATATTTCTTTAGAAGTATAGCAACTGCAAAGCCCTGAGTGAGGAAAGAACTTACTGTGTTTAAAGAACAGACAAGAGATCAAGATAAAGGAGCTGCGGTGTACAGGAAGAGTATTGTACAAAAACATGGAAGAAATAAGACCTAGATCATAGAGAACCTTGTGGATTATTCTAGAGTAATAAGAATTTGTCAAAGGGGATCTGATTCGGGTTTTAAAAACCTTACTCTTGGAGGTGCATGGAAAGTGGGTTGAAAAGAATGGAAGTTGAGTAGTAAGATGGAAGCATGGAGACCCAATTGTGAGACTTGTAGTTGTCATTGTTGTTGTCGTTGTTCAGGCAAGAGGGAAGGGTGACCTGCTTTAGGATTATGGTAGTGAGGATGATGGAAGGCATCAGAAGAATTTGAGAAGTATTTGCAGTGGTGGATGGATCAGGAATGTGAGAATAAGAGAGAAATCAAGAGTAATATCTAGATTTGGAGCTTCAGCAGCTAGTCAGAGGTTAGGGCAGTTTACTGATACAGGAGAGAACAAAGATTGTTTTCTTATATTTTTCTGACTTTTGCTCTTACTGCTGCTTGTTTTTCTGGGGGCAGTAATAAGTCTGAGTTTTTTACAGAGATACGCAAGAGGAAATGATAGGTGGGCAATTTCTATATCTTTATATTCATGTACATTTTGGGGATAAACACCCAAAAAGTTTAGGTAATTTTTTGCATTTAGCATAATATTCAGATTATACTTGTATAGGTGGTGTAGATTCGGAAAAAAAAATAGAAAGCTTAAGGGAGTAAAGCTAGAATTCATCATTTTTAAAATAATGATTTTTTTAAGTACAAGAAACTTCTAGAATAAGTCATCTATTCCACCCCTTCCAAATTTTACAGGAAAGGAAACTGAGTCCTGAGAGTTCAAGTGATTTTTCAGGTTAGTGTTAAACTAAAATCCATTTCTCTGGTTCATTGTCTCTGTAAGTACTATATTTGAAGAAGTTATCACTTTCATAAATACATACTTCATTAAGTACATTTATGCTTCAATTTTTTTTAATTTTTTTAAATGTTTATTTATTTTTGAGACAGAGACAGAGCATGAATGGGGGAGGGGCAGAGAGAGAGGGAGACACAGAATCTGAAGCAGGCTCCAGTCTCTGAGCTGTCAACACAGAGCCTGATGCGGGGCTTGAACCCATGGACCGTGAGATCATGACCTGAGCTGAAGTCGGACGCTCAACCGACTGAGCCATCCAGGCGCCCCAATTTATGCTTCAACATTAATGGTTCAGCTCTTAGAATTGCAGATATAGGGGGAAAATTGCAGCTATAGGAATATGCTGTAAGAATTTTGCTAAAAGCTAATCCTAAACCAACATTTTGTTTAATCTGTTAAAAATCACAAAAATAAACTTTACCTAATTGAAAGAGATGGAGCAGAACCAAGTGAGGAGGGAAAAGCTCCTTACATTTTTCCAAATTTGAAAATGTTATGTAAAACATATATATGTGCATAAATATGCTGTATTATCATATTTGATCCTTTACTTTTGTCATTTTCTATAAATGTAGAGGAGTCTATGAAATACTTCCCCGTTTATTCACTGGGAAATAAAAGACACTGTGATTTCATTAGGATTCTTAGTAAAACTAAGGAAAGCCATATAACAATCTGAGAGTTTTATTGTTCTCAAACCAGTTAGACAAACATAGGTTTTCAGACAAATATCTGTTGCTTTGTCTTATTTCTTCTGTATACAAAGTGATAGATGATAAAAATTAAAATTATACTGTCTTTAATAATTGTCTGAAAAAATTCTTCCATTCCTGGCATGAAGAATGATAGGAATTTATACACATCTTACATATTTTTAACAAATATTTTTTCTAATGTTTATTTATTTTTGGGAGACAGAGACAGAGTATGAGCAGGGCGGGGGGCAGAGAGAGAGGGAGACACAACTGGAAGGAGGCTCCAGGCTCTGAGCTGTCAGCCTAGAGCCTGACACGGAGCTCGAACTCACAGGCTATGAGATCATGACCTGAGCTGAAGTCGGAGCCTTAACCAACCGAGCCACCCAGGCGCCCCAACAAATATTTTAAAATTAAGTTTTGATCAACTTTTACTGATTGATACACTTTTAAATTTGTCTAATTTATTGGCATTGTAAAGTGATCTTTTCTTTTTAGTAGCTCACTAACAGAAAAAATTTTTTTGGATACTGTGCTTTGATGAAATAAATTGAGGATTTATTTATTTTTAATATAAGTCTAAGTTAACATATAGTGTGATAATGATTTCAGCAATAGAATTTAGTGATTCATCACTTACGTATAACACCCAGCGTTCATCCCAACAAGTGTCATCCATATAGCCCAGTCCCCCACCCAGCACCCCCACCAGCAACCCTCAGTTTGTTCTCTGTATTTAAGTCTCTTGTGGTTTGTCTCCCTTTCTGTTTTTATATGATTTTTGCTTCCCTTCCCTTATCTTCATCTGTTTTGTACCTTAAATTCCTCATATGAGTGAAGTCATATGATATTTGTCTTTCTCCGACTGACTTAATTCCCTTAGCATAAATACAGTCTGGTTCCATCTGTGTTGTTGCAAATGGCAAGATTTCATTCTATTTGATTGCTGAGTAATATTCCATTGTATATATTCCATTGTATATGCGCGCGCACACACACACACACACATCCCACATCTTCTTTATCCATTCATCAGTCGATGGGTTTGGGGCTCTTTCCACACTTTGGCTATTGTTGATAGTGCTGCCCTAAACATTAGGGTGCATGTACCCCTGCAAAACAGCACTCTTGTATCCTTTGGATAAATACCTAGCAGTGCAATTGCTGGATAATAGGGTAGTTCTATTTTAAATTAAAAAAAAATTTTTTTATTAGTTTTCTTTAGTTTTGAGAGGCAGAGAGAGAGCATGAGTGGGGAAGGGGCAGAGAGAGAGGGGAACCCACAATCTGAAGCAGGCTCCAGGCTCTGAGTTGTCAGCACAGAGCCGATGCAGGGCCCGAACTCACGAACCGTGAGATCATGACCTGAGCTGTAGTCGGCCGCTCAACTGACTGAGCCACCCAGGTGCCCCTCTATTTTTAATTTTTTGAAGAACCTCTATACTGTTTTCCACAGTGGCTGCACTAGTTTGCATTACCACCAGGAGTGCAAAAGTGTTCCTCTTTCTCTGCATCCTTGCCAACCTCTGTTGTTTCCTGAGTTGTTAATTTTAGCCATTCTGGCAGGTGTAAGGTGGTATCTCATTGTGGTTTTGATTTGTATTTCCTTGATGATGAGTGATGTTGAGCATATTTTCATGTGTCTTTTGGCTATCTGGACGTCTTCTTTGGAAAGGTGTCTATTCATGTTTTTTCCCATTTCCTCACTGGATTATTTGTTTTTTGGGTGTTGAGTTTGATAAGTTCTTTATAGATTTTGGATACTAACCCTTTATCTGATATATCATTTACATTTGCATTCCGTCGGTTGCCTCAGTTTAGCTGATTGCTTCACTGTGCAGAAGATTTTTTATCTTGATGGGGTCCCAGTAGTTCATTTTTGTTTTTGTTTCCCTTGCCTCAGGAGACATGTCAAGTAGGAAGTTGCTGTGGCCGAAGTCAAAGATGTTGTTGCCTATTTCCTCCTCTAGAATCTTGTTAGCTTCCTATCTTACATTTAGGTCTCTCATCCATTTTGAGTTTATTTTTGTGTATGGTGTAAGAAAGTGGTCCAGGTTCATTCTTCTGCATGTCGCTGTGCAGTTTTCCCAGCACCACTTGCTGAAGAGACCGTCTTTATTCCATTGGATATTCTTTCCTGCTTTGTCAAAGATTAGTTGGCCATACATTTGTGGATCCATTTTTGGGTTCTCTATTCTCTTCCATTAATTTGTGTGTCTGGTTTTGTGCCAGTACCATATTGTCTTGATGATTACAGCTTTGTAATTTAGCTTGAACTCCAGAATTGTGTTTCCTCCAGCTTTGGTTTTCTTTTTCAGGATTGCTTTTCCTATTCGGGGTCTTTTCTGGTTCCATACAAATTTTAAGATTGTTCTAGCTCTGTGAAGAATGCTGGTGTTATTTTGATAGGGATTGCATTGAATATGTAGATTGCTTTAGGTAGTATTGACATTTTAACAATATTCTTCTAATCCATGAGCATGGAATGTTTTTCATTTCTTTCTGTCTTCTTCATTTCTTTCATAAGCTTTCTATAGTTTTCAGTGTATAGATTTTTCACCTCTTTGATTAGGTTTATTCCTAGGTATTTTATGGGTTTTGGTGTAATTGTAAATGGGATCGATTCCTTCGTTTCTCTTTCTGCTGCATCATTATTGATGTATAGGAATGCAACCGATTTCTGTGCAGCAATGTTATATCCTGCGACTTTGCTGAATTCATGGATCAGTTCTACCAGATTTTTGGTGGAATCTTTTGGTTTTCCACATAGAGTATCATGTAGTCCGTGAAGAGTGAAAGTTTGACTCCCTCCTGGCTGATTAGGATGCCTTTTATTCATGGTGAGAGTGGACATATTTGTCGTGTTCCTGATCTTAGGGGGAAGCTCTCAGTTTTTCCCCATTGAGGATGATTTTAGCTTTGGGTCTTTCGTATATGGCTTTTATGATCTTGAGATATGATTCTTCTACCACTACTTTCTTTCTTGAGGGTTTTTATCAAGAAAAAACATTTTGTCAAATGCTTTCTCTGCATCTGCTGAGAAGATAATGTGGTTCTTACTCTTTCTTTTATCAATGTGTTGTATCACATTGATTTGTGGATATTGAACCAGCCCTGCATCCAAGGAATAAATTCCAGTTGATCATGGTAGATAAGTATTATATTATTGGATCCAGTTTGCTGGTTTCTTGTTGAGAATTTTTGCATCATGTTCATCAGGGAAATTGGTCTGTAGTTCTCCTTTTTAGTGGGGTCTTTGTCTGGTTTTGGAATCAAGGTAATGCAGGCCTCGTAAAATGAGTTTGGAAGTTTTCCTTCCATCTCTATTTTTTGGAATAGCTTCCAAGGAATAGGCCTTAAATTAACTCTTCTTTAAATGTTTGATAGAGTTTCCCTGGAAATCCATCTGGCTTAGACTCTTATGTTTGGGAGATGTTTGATTACTGAGTCAATTTCTTTACTGGTTATGGGTCTGTTCAAATTTTCTGTTTCTTCCTGTTTCAGTTTTGGTAGTTTATATGTTTCTAGGAATTTGCCTATTTCTTCCAGGTGGCCCACTTTGTTGACATATAATATTCTGTTATTATCGCTTGTATTTCTGCAGTGTTAGTTGTGTCTCTTTTTTTTATGATTTTATATATTTGGCTCCTTTCCTTTTCCTTTTTGATCAAGCTGGTTAGGGGTTTATCAGTTTTGTTAATTCTTTCAAAGAACCTCCTGATGTCATTGATGAGCTCTACTGTTGTTTTGATTTGGATGCTATTGGTTTCTACTCTAATCTTTATTATTTCCCATTTCTGCTGGTTTGGGGCTTTATTTGCTGTTCTTTTCCCAGCTCTTTTAGGTGTAAGGTTAGAATGTATATTTGAGACCTTTATTCCTCCTTTATGAAGGCCTGGATTGCCATATATTTCCCTCTTACAACTGCCTTTGCTGCACACAAGAGGATTTGGGCTGTCATATTTTCATTTTCATTGGCTTCCATGTAATTTTTAATTTCCTCTTTAATTTATTGGTTAAGCCATTCATTCTTTAGTAGGACATTCTTTAATCTCCCAAGTAGTCATGACTTTCCAAATTATTTTGTGTGTGGTTGATTTTGAGTTTCATAGCGCTGTGGTCTGAAGATATGCAAGGTATATCTTCTTGATCTTTTTGTACTTGTTGAAGGCTGATTTGTGTCCCAGTATGTGATCCACTGTGGAGAATGTTCCATGTGCACTTGAGAAGAATGTGTATTCTGCTGCTTTAGGATGAAATGTTCTGAATATATGTTAAGTCTGTCCTGTCCAGTGTGTTATTCAAAGCCATTGATTCCTTGTTGATTTTCTGCTTAGATGATCTGTCCATTGCTGTAAGTGGGGTGTTGAAGTCCCCTACTATATAGTATTATTATCAGTGAGATTCTTTGTAATTAATTGATTTATATATTTGGGTGTTTTCATGTTGGGGACATAAATATTTATAATTGTTAGATCTTCTTTGTGGATAGACCCCTTGATTGTGATATAATCTCCTACTTCATCTCTAGTTACAGTCTTTATTTTAAAATCTAGTTTGTCTGATATAAGTATGGTACTCCATCTTTCTTTTGATGACCATTAGCATGATAGATGGTTTTCCATCCCCTACTTTCAGGGTGCAGATGTCTTTAGGTTTAAAATGAGTCTGTTGTAAGCAGCATATAGACAGGTCTTGTTTCTTATCAATTCTGATGCCCTATGTCTTTTGATTGGAGTGTTTAGTCCTTTGACATTTAGAGTAATTACTGAAAGATATGAAGTTAGTGTCATTGTGTTGCCTCTAGAGTTGGTGTTTCTGGTGGTGTTCCCTGGTCCTTTCTAGTCTTGCTGCTTTTGGTCTTTTTTGTTTTGTCTTTTCTCCACTCAAAGGGGTCCCCCTTAAAATTTCTTGCAGGGCTGGTTTAGTGGTCATGAACTCCTTTAGTTTTTATTTGTCTGGGAGACTCTTTCTCCTTCTATTTTGAATGACAGCCTTGCTGGATAAAGAATTCTGTCTGCATATTTTTCTGATTCAGCACATTGAGTATATCCTGCCACTCCCTTCTGGCCTGCCAAGTTTCTGTGGATGGGTCTGCTGCAAACCTGATCTGTCTTCCCACATAGATTAAGTACTTTTTTCCTTTGCTGCTTTCATCATTCTTTCCTTTTTATGTATTTTGTTAATTTGACTATGATATGCCTTGGTGATGGTTGGTTTTTGCATGGATTTTGATGTCTGCATCCTTCCTCAAATTAGGAAAGTTTTCCGCTCTCATTTGCTCACATAAAAACTTCTGCCCCTTTTTCTCTCTCTTCATCTTCTGGGACTCCTATGGTTCAGATGTTATTCCTTTTTAATAAGTTGCTGAGTTCTCTAAGTCTTGTATCATCCTCTTTTGCCTTTGTTTCTCTCTTTTTTCTGCTTCCTTATTCTCCTTAATCTTACCTTCTGTATCACTGATTCACTGCTTCATCCATCCTTGCCATCGTATCATTCATTTGAGATTGCCTCGTGGTTATAGCATTTTCAATTTCATTCTGACTAGATTTTACTTCTTTTTTCAACCCCAGCCAGTATTCTTTTTATTGTGGTTCTAAATTCTAGTTCAGACATCTTGCTTATCTCTGTGTTGTTAAACCCCTGGCTGTCATTTCTTCCTGTTCTTTCTTTGGGGTGAATTCCTTCATTTTGTCATTTTGTAGGAAGAAAATGAATTAGTAAAATAACAATTAAAATTAAAAACAAAACAAAAAATTAAATAAAGGAAGCTAGATCCTAGGTGCGTTTTGGTCTCCTTGTTGAAAGTAGCTTGATAGAATAGAGAAAGGAAAGAAAAGAAAGAAAACAAAGATAAGAAAAAATATAAGAATAAAAATTATATACTAAAAAAGAATAAAAATGAAATAATTTTTTAATTAAAAATAAATTTAAAAAAATTTTTAGATTCAAAGAAAAATATATTTTTCTCTTTCCGCATCCAAGAAAAAGAAAACGACTACAAAAACAATTTAAATAAAAACAGAAGCAAAAAAAAAAAAATGAATGAACCAGCAAACACAATGAAACCTGAGTAAAGTTATATCCAGTTTCTCCTAGAACTGAAACTATGAAGGTTCTATTTTCTGTTCACTAAGCAGGTGGAGAGACCTGTGCTGGTTTTATAGGGGATGTGCTTGGAGGGCACAGTAGGGCAGGATTTGGTGTATGGCTCCATTCTCCACTAGGTGGTGCTTCTTAGCTTACTGGCGTGGATCATTGAGGCACCAATGCATGAGAGAGGTTGAAGTGGCTTCACCCAGCTCCCTAGTCTGATACAGGAACTTTGCATTCTCACCTACCTGCAATCAAGCACCTCTCCTTTGTCTCAGGCCTCTGTCCACTCCTACCTGTACCTTGTCCATGTCCCAAGTTTTCTGCCTGCCAGGCAGCACCTCCCTCCAGAGTTTTATCTCAGAAGGAATGTGTTTCAAAACCACACACTTCAGAAACCCCTGTGGCTTGGACCCATGCCAACTCTCTGGGAGCTGGTCTCACTGAGCAATGGCCAGGTGCCAGCTTGCCCCAGAAAATGTTCATGTGATCACGCAGTGCAGAGGTTCAGAGATTGTAGCAAATCACAACACACAGCTGGCACCAGGTTTCACCACACTCTGGCATCTTTGTCCCAATACCAGCAAATGTGGCTGTTCTCCAGGGTCCAAAGGGACCTTTACCTGTGGGGAGACCAGATGGTCTCTACCAAATGCTCTCCAAGCAGGAGAACCACTTCTCCCCATGTTGCACAAGGACCCCTGAGACCCGATGCCCTGCTTCCTTACCAGAGCACCACCAGATACAGAGCACTGATACTTCAGACTCTGTGCTGCACTGTTTATAGAATCCTGTTGGTAGTGAAACCCTCTCCTTCCTTTCCATCAGTGGTTTTAGGGAACAGATTTCTTGTTCATTCCCCTGCAAGTGTTTTTATTCTTTCTCTCTTTCTCTCTAGGTACTTTCAGGGGAGTGTTTTTCCTGCGCTCTCCTGATGCTCTTCATTCTCCCCCTTTCTCTGTCCTCTCTCTGCAAAAACAACTCCTTCTGTCCCCCAGTTTACCTTTCCGCACTGCATAGCTGCTGAGTTCTGTGGCTCAAGTTATGCAGAGTGTTTGTTAATCCTGAGATCATTTTCACAAGTGTGCAAAATGGTTTCCTGATGATCTTGGTGCGTTTCAGGGATGAGACCAGCTGAGGGTCTCCATGCTGCTCCGCCATCTTTTTTCCTCCAACCTAAATTGAGGTTTTAAGCTGCAAAAACATAGTAATGTGTCAAATAAACAGCAAGAAAAGTTCTTCAGTGACCTGAAAAACCTTCTTAAAATAAGCAGTGATAGGAAGATGAAAGAACAGAAACTGGTTGTTTCAACTGGACAGCTTGTCACCTGCGTGAATACCAGGTGATTGTTGTTGTTTTTTCCTTTGTTCCACATAATATAGGCCAGTTCATAACTATTGAATATATGTCATTTGTATCACCTAAACTTTACTAAATCATGTCAGTATATATAGTGCTTTATGATAAAGAAATGATGGAAATGAAGAAATGCCAAGTCATTTTTTACAGAATGGTATATATTTCAGGAAGCCATAACTGAATGAAAATCATAGGCAATTTTTTAAATAATAATTTAATGTTAAAATTGATTGACTTAGAACAAAGCCTCCAGGTGAAAATATTTAATGATTTCTGAGTGTAGGATCAATGCTATTATTCTTGCACAAAGACCTGGTTGCCTTTTTCCTCTTCACATTTCTGAGTTGTTATGACATAATTTCTGTCATTTCTAGAATTTTTTTCTTAGCTACCCTTATTTCTTTTAACCCTGATTTTTCCCTCATTTTTTGATTTGGATGAATATTATAAAGTTAATTAGGAAAGTTGTACATTAAAAGCAATCTTGTAGAATGGGGCTGATGCTTTTCTGTGGTGGCCAAAAGTGATTTTGGAGGAGAAACCCTGTCCTTACATAGTTATGAAGCAGCTAAAGTTTGACCTCAATTTGATGTGTATTTAAAGCACCTCTTAAATGCTCAAGAATACTTACTTTTTTTTTAAGATTTTCAATTTTTATAGTATTTGAACCTTTTTTTCTTGTTGTTTATTTATTTTGAGAGAGTGAGAGTACACACACGTACAAGCAGGGGGAGGAGCAGAGAGAGAGAAAGAGAGAGAGAGAGAGAGAGAGAGAGAGAGAGAGAATCCCAAGCAGGATCTGCACTGTGAGCACAGAGCCCAACACGAGGCTCGATCCCATAAACCATAAGACCTGAGCTGAAATCAAGAGTGAGCCACCCCATGTGCCCCAGTATGTTGAATACTTAAGTAAAATTTTTCAGTGGTGTTTCACATTCTTCTTTTAAATATAATAGCATTCAATAATGATACACTCATAAATACCCACCATATGATTCAACTATTCCATTCCTAATTATTTACCCAAGTATTTGTATATCAGTATTCGATGCAGTTGTATTCACAATATCCTCAAACTAGAAACAACCC
The DNA here is from genome assembly GCF_027475565.1 of Acinonyx jubatus. Classification (NCBI taxonomy): domain Eukaryota; kingdom Metazoa; phylum Chordata; class Mammalia; order Carnivora; family Felidae; genus Acinonyx; species Acinonyx jubatus. Next base: position 120,672,658 of record NC_069382.1, on the reverse strand, counting down.
AAATATCTATCAATATAGGTAAATGGATTAAAAAAATAGTCATGTATCCATATGGTGGAATATTCTTTAGCAGTAAAGAGTAAACCACATACATACCTGACACCATGGATGAACCTCCAAATCATTAAGCTGAGCTAAAAGAGTGTCAGACATAAAAGAATACATACTGTATGAACATACATATATTTATATCTAATGCACGTATATATATATATATATATACACACATATATGCATATACATACACACACAATGCAAAATAATCTATAGTGACAGAAAACATTCATTGTCTGGAGCCAGAGGTAGAGGGAGAGATGGTTTGCAAAGAGACATGAGGAATCTTTTGATTGTGATGAAATACTTGCTATGTTGATTGTGTTGGTGGTGTCCAGGGTAAACAGAACCATCAAAACTCATCAGGTATACATTTTATATCTATTTAGTTTATTTTACATAAGTTTCCTTCAACAGAATTAATCAGGGAATCAGAATCTAAACAAAAAAGTCCACATTTTTTTTTATACATATAATAAATGCCACTGGTCTTAAAAGACATTCTGGAAAACATGACCATAGGTCTTTCTCTGATCCTTCCATGTAAACTAATTTCCTTATTTGTCCTTCCATTATATTCTGAAAACTTTATTGTGTTTACTGCTTAAATATTTTCCTTCATACTTTTCTCTCCTTAACTGTGAATTAGTTATTTTTGTATTCCTAAAACCTAGCTCAAGTTTATGAAGAATAATAGGTACCCACCCCCAAAAGTTTGATAAATAAAGGCAGGAAAATGAATGCTAATTTGGTCACAGGTTTTGAAATCCCTTGACCAAAATGATTATGCAATATATGTCATTAATCAGTATTTTAAGAAACTGTTACTCCTATTCAATAGTGGCTAACTTAGATTACAGGTGAGCTAGAGAAGACACTTTAACTTTACTGTATAAATCTACTCATTATGAATTCATAATTTATAGATCTTAGGTGAATATACTTATGTTTGTCATAAATATAGACAGTTAATTTCTGTGAAATTTTATATAAACCACCTTTCTCCTTTTTTTCTCCATCGGTTCCTCCAGAAGATGTGTATATTCTCTGTGCTTCTATAACACCCTGTAAAAAACTTTATTGAAGCGTTTATTGTTTTTCTATTCTTATCTTCCTCATGGGAATAGAAACTCCATGAAAGCAACATCTTATATTTCTGTTTGTGCCTGACACAAAGGCTAAGTTAACGTTTGATAAGCACCTATTCTATAATGAAATGTGCCAATCAGTTAATAGTTTTTTATTTTGTAAATATTGAAGGTCTGTTCAGGATTGTATGTCTTCTTAACATTGTATTATGTCCCACTTTATCCCTGGTGATACTGCTTGTTCTGTGTCTACTATTCTGACCGTATCGACACAGATTTCCTTTGATTAGTGTTTGCATAATATATCTTTCACCGTTCCTTCATTTTTAATTTGAATGCCCTTATAAAGTGGGTTGTTTATAGATAATACAGTTGGTCTTGCTTTTTTATCCAGCCTATCTCTACTTTTTAAGTAGCAGATTTAGAACATATGTATTTAAAGTGACTTTCTGTGGTTCGCTTTACTTGACATTTTGCTAGTTGTTTTCTGGTTTTTTGAACTTTTCTTTATTCCTGTTTCCATCTTTTTCTGATTTCTTTTGGAAAAATTGGGTAATCTTTATTCTTCCTGTGTAGTCCCATTATTGGCTTATTGCTTACACCTTTTAAATTTTTTAGTGGTTCCCCTTGGTTTGCAATATAGATCTTTAATTTATCACAGTTTACCTTAAAATATATTACATCATATATAGTTTAGTAACCTTACATCTGTGTACTTCTAATTCTTCCCATTCTTTGTGCTATTATTGTCATATATTTTGTTTTTACATAGGTTAGAAACCCCACAATATATTGTTCTTTTTACTCTAGGCAGTTAATTATCTTTAAAAATAGGAAAATTTAATATTTAGTTTCATTTTTGTCATTTTCAGTCTTCTTCATTTCCTTGGGTAGATCCAAAATTTTGTTTAGTATTGTACACCTTTTGCCTAAAAAACTTTTGTGAGTATTTTTATGCATAAGAGATTTGCTGTCAGTGAGTTCTCTCCACTTTTATTTGTTTGAAAAGTTTGTTACTTCACCTTAACTATTGAAAGATATTTTCAATGGCTATGGAATTCTGGGTTGCAGGTTTTATAAAAAACATTTTGAAATACCATTTCAGTATTTTATAGATGTTATTCCTTTGTCTCCTAACTTGAATAGTTTAGATGAGAAGTCTATTGTTTTTCTTATTTTTTCTATTCCAAAATTAATTTTTTTCTCCCCCCCCCCCCCCACCCAACTGCCTTCAAAGATTCTCTCTCTCTGTCTCTCTCTCTTTTTTTATCAGCTTGGCTCTTTGATATGTATTTTTATTGTGTGCTTTTTTGGGGGTTCCCTAAGCCTCATAGATTTGTGGCAAGGTATATTTCATTATTTTTGAAAAATTCTCAGCCATTAACTCTTTAAATATTTTTTCTACCCTATTCTTTATCTCTTCTTCTGGGATTCTAATTATAGTATGTGTTAGACTGCTTGCTATTTTCTTTCAGCTCTTAGGTGCTCTGGGTTTTTTCACTGTTTTTGTCTCCTCATATTTTAGTTTTTATAATTTCTCTTGATCTACAATTACTGAGTCTTTGGTTTTGTTGAGTCTACTGTTAAGCCTCTTGAAATAATTCTTCATCTTTAATATTGTGTGTTTCTTTTCTAGCATCTTCATTTAACTGGTCATAGTTTTCATTTCTCTGCAGAATTCCACATGTGTTCATGGATATTATTTACCTTTTCCACTAGTTAATCATAGTTATTTTAAAGCCTGTCAGGTATTTCTAACATGTAGGTCACAATGAGTCTCATTCTTATTCTTTTTAATATAATTTTTTTTTTTTACATTTAATTATTTTTTGAGAGACAGAGAGAGACAGAGCACAAGTTGGGGAGGGACAGAGAGAGAAGGAGACACAGAATCCGAAGCAGGCTCCAGGCTCCGAGCTCCGAGCTGTCAGCACAGAGCCCCACATGGGGCTCTAACTCACAAATCGTGAGATCGTGACTTGAGCCAAAGTTGGATGTTTAACCAACTGAGCCACCCAGGCGCCCCACAATGAGTCTCATTCTGATGATTGGTTTATCGTTTAATAGTGGATTATTTCTTTTCTCTCTTTTTTAATACATCTCTTAATTTTTTATTGAGTGCTGGGCATTATGTATAGAAAAACAGCAGAGACTGAAATGAGCAGTATTTAATCCCCTGGAAAAAGCACACTTCCTTTTTTATTTCAGGCAGTCAGTATAGGGTGGAGGTCCAGCCAATCTAGTCAGAAGTTGGCTGGGTTCACATTTTACTGTTGCTAACTTTACTTCAGTGCAGGAGTCTTCAAACTCTCTTAGTAGTGGGCTCCTCTTACCTTGTGCTTAGAGGAGAGGTGCTTACTGTTCTTGCTTTCTCTTCAGCCTTTATTCATCTGTGCATACCTAAAGGTGGTATGTGTGTACCACATGTGGTATGCATGTGCCACAAAGGGATTCCCTGCATATTCCTATTCCTCTTCCAACAGTAGACTATGGTTGACAAGCACAAGGCAGAACCTCTATCACTATTACTACTAGTGCCCAGAGTAAAACCCATTTCTAAACATTTGGATGCTAAGTGGGAAAAAAAAATTCAAGGACAGTCAATTAAGTAATGAGGAAATAATAATTTTCCATAGGTTGTGCCCATATCACAGTTTACTACATGTACACTATTGATTAATTAAAATTGTATATTAATTATACATTATTGTTAGTGATCTGAAAACCATAATTTCTGTGAGCTGTATAAAATCTGAATATATAGTAAAGGCTTACTTAAATCTTAAATGTCAAATCCTTTTTTTCTGTTTTTTAGTATGAAGCTTGAATATTATACATTGTTTATGTGGAGGAGTATAAATAGTTTCCTAGGAATGCTATTACGAAGTACCACAAACTGGGTGGCTTAAGAGAACAAAAATTTATTGTTTTATAGTTGCGGAGGCTAGAAGTCCAAAATCAGAGTGTCGGAGGGTTGTGTTCCCTCCGAAATCTGTAGGTGAAAAGGACTTTTTTGCCCCTCCTGATTTCTGGTGTCCTCCAGAGTTCCTTGGCTTGTGGGAGTAAACTCCAGTCTCTTCCTGTCTTTACATGGTTGTCTTCTCCCTTTGTGCTTTTATAATTTCACATTGGCATTCTCCTCTCTGCATCTGTCTCCTTTCAAGAGGATACCAGACATATTGCATTAAGGATCCACCCTACTCTAGTATGACCTCATCTTCTCTACTCACATCTGCAGTGACCATGATTCCAAATAAAGTCAGATTCTGAGGTACTGGGTGTTAGGACTTGAACATATATCTTGGGAGAACATAGTTTGACCCCATATAAGCAGGCATAAAGTCTGTATCTCAAAAGCATACTTCTATATCAATAACATTATCTCAAGCAAGTAAAGATATCAAACTACTGAATTTGAAAGACAAGCTAAGAATACATTCATGAGTAGATCTGTGTCATGGATTTATTGTAACTTTTTAGGAAGGATTTTGATAGCTGATTCCTTTTCAATTCAAGTAAATTTCCAAATAGCAACTGACATTTTAAAAATCACATTTAATGAAAATATTTATAAACTCTGTCCCATTTGCTGTTTATTTGGAGCACTGTTTACATAGAACTCTGGTGACATTAGGCAATTCAATCCTTTCCTTAACTCAGTAATGGGATAGTTTGGGGATTTTCAGTAATATTGTTCACTTAGCTTTCTAAAACATCTGAATTGCCTTACACATGTGGTTGGCATTCCCTGAGAAGTAATGGACTCTTTGAAGTTTAAAATCTAGTCTCTAGCTACAGTTTGGGCTCGACTAAACAGACTCAGTAGTATTTGTGTGCCTACATTTAAGACTCTAATTTATGTTGCCTGTTGTTTTGAATCCCTGCGCAGAATATATTTACATGTGTTCAGGTTCTATCATAATAAAATATTTGTTCTTAGAGGTTAAAAAGTAGCTTAGCAATGGAGTTTGAAGAAAAGCAGTGATGGACTTCATTAAAATAAATTTTATCGTGGCACCTTTGTAATGATTGCTTTTTGCAAACTAACACTAGTAAGGACTTCAGTTATAATTGTTTGACTTAAAGCATCTACTCTGAATCACATCTGTGTTCACTAAGAAAGAGCACTTGAAAAATTATTATTTTTAGACAGTATAATTTTTCAGAACTCAGCAGGAAAAAAACCAGGTCTCAGCTTTCCAGCTTAGCTTGTAAAAAGAATGTGATTTATTTACCATACGTCTTTTATAGTTTCTAGTAATAGTTACTTGGGGAAAACAAAAATAAGTACCTGATAGAATGATTAATGATTGGAAAGTTAAAAGAACAAGATTTGAAGGTTTTTAATGCGTTAAAAACCAAAACTAAACACAGCATATACTAAGTACTTCCTGTGTGCACGACACAGGCAGAGTAGAAATAGAGGTTGAAATAGAAATGAATAAGAGTGTCAGAGCTAAATAGAAGCTCAGAGTCTTCTGTTCCTTCATCCCCTCTTCCAGAGCAGGAAACACATCAACAGAGGTTAAGAGGCTTTCTTATAGTCAAATTTAACAAAGCTTATAATCTGGAAACCTTATTATGGCTACTTTATAAGTCATTATTACGTCAGCGATAATACAGTTTTTCTAATATTAAAAACTGATATCTTGCCGAATTGAACTTCTTAAGTTAACATTTCAACTTTTAGGTAACAAAGAAATTCTGACTCCCTCTCCCAACAATCAGGACTAGTCCTAGGTTTTCATTATGAAATGTTCTTTGCATTCAGCTCCTCAGAGACCCTAGCTTATGACACGTGTACAACTTTGTTTACTTGAAGAGTAAAAGTTTTACCTCCTATTATAATTTACTTTCTTAAATTACAATAGGAGAGTCTAAAAGTGTTGGGGAAAGAATGCACATACTCCTACAGCTAATAGTGGAGAGGGTGAAAAAGTGAGGAAAGATGGTGTTAGATGTTTTCTAACATCTGTTGTGCTGTTCCTGTTGTGGAGCGGCAGGTGTGGTTTCTGTTAAGAATGCAGGCGTTGAGAAAGGGAGGGGCTTTAGAAAGTTGTGACTGGGTGGGTCATCGTGGGTGATGTGACAGGGACATGTGAGGAAATATCGCAGCATAGTTTGAGATCTTGTCCATGCTTATGAGGCTTACAATTTTTGAAGTTTAAGAAAAGATTATATAACTTGTCCATTCTTTGCAATGTTTCTAAATATTGTTATTAAAAGCACATTCTCTAGGAGTGTTAGAAATTTTTCACTCTCAAAATGGATCTCATTGAATGGATTAGTGGCTATGAGTTTTGACATGGCTGTGAAAATTGTGTTATTGTACTTTGCCTCTTTAATCTTTAACCAATTATATGTGAAATAGAGTTTGTCTATCAGCTGCTCTCTGTTTAGTGTGCATTTTGGATGTCTGTTGTAGTGTATAAATTAGTCTTAATATTTGTTAAGTTCATGGATAGTCTAAAAAGGTTTTTGGCAGGAAAGATACCAAGAACTTTTCAAAAGTGTGTCTCCAAACATAGATTCTCAATTGATAGTAGACAGTGCTATTGTCTTAATGAAATGAATGGCAGAAGTATTTCAGTGTGCCTTTTTTGTGTGTTAAATGAGGAAACATTGAATTAGAATTCAGATTTCCCAAGTTGTAGTTCAGAATACTGATGTTTAATCATAATCTCTTTAAGCAAAATCCAAGTAGAAAAAAGGGAAAAAGAAAAACGGTTTGTAATTTATCTTTTTAATTCACTTATCAGAGTATTATCTCCGAAGTACATTTACAATATAAGTCATTTGTATTTATCAGCTCAGTGCCTTAGCTTCTGTTTTTGCCATTAGTAACCTTAAAAAGCCTTTATAGCTTTATGCTCTATGCCATTTTAAGCTACACCAAACACTCTAGCACTTACAGCAGTGCGTGTGCAGCCTGTGAACAGCCAGCATCATTAATTAACACTTGCAGAGTATTATGTGCAGGATGCTTTTATAGAAAACAGAAAAAGGGAGACAGTGCCCAAATCCATGGCACTTTAGAATGTTAAAGGTAAACTTTTTATTTGCTAAGAGTTCTTTGAAAGGATAAGAGATAATTTATTTAACAGTATCTCTATACACATATACTTTCTCATGTTCCTCAGTATGAATTTCTAACAAAATTTAGATGACACCTTATTAGTGTGATCAGCCACTGTTTGTTTCTCTCGTGTCATCTTCTGAGCTGTACATGATAGTTGTCACCACAATAACCATTCCTGATGTCACAAAGAATTATGACTTCTGTAGGAAGTAAGTTTGAGCAGATGAATGCATAAGGAAGCAAGATCCTATTGTTACACAAATAATTAGAGGGTGGGAGGAAACTAATTTTAATTATGTAGGTAAGCATAATTTTTAAAATAGATTTTAAATTTGTATTTCATACTGAGAATTTCTGAGAAGAAATGAAAAAGGTGATGTTTAAATCACAAAAGTGGAAGGAGCATGGAAATCATAGACTTTTAAATTGTAAAAATAAATTAATACTGTAAAAAATTTATTTCAGATAATATTTGCTATTGCAGAGTCTAGTTTTTTGTTTTTTGTTTTTTTTTTTATAGCCAGCAACATGCCACCTCCCCAATTTTTTTTCTCTTTAGTCTTTTCAGAGAGTTGAGTCTTTTCTTTTGGAAATCTGGTGATGATAGAAATGATAACTATGTATTTGCTGATGTTATTATAAGGCTTTTCTATAAAGCATGAATATAAAAAAGTTCCAGAATTATGCCTGTCTCATCATATTTTACATGAAAGGCACTTTCTACTAGCTACTTGGCTGCCTTTCCATTTTTTCTTTCAAGTTGTAACATCTATGTATCTCTGCATTTATCTGTTTCCCTCATTTCCTCCCTAACTTGAACTGTTGTGGGGTTTTATTTTTTCATGTACATGCTGTATACACTTCATACTAAGTTGTCTTATTGAATGTATAGAAAAGTGGACTGTCAACAAGACCTGCTTTTGTATATTCTGGAATAGGTTCAGCCTCACCTATCAGATTGCCTAATCTTTAAAAGTCAAGCAACCCCACAACCCCAAATCAAACAATTCCCAAGTAGTAGTAGAGTGATGAAGCCATAGGAACTCACACGCTGCTGGGAGGAGTGAACACTGGCCTTGGAAATTACGTTTCCATTATGTTGTCATTATGGAGAACCTGGAAGATGTGCAAATTGTGTGAACCAACAGTACCATCTGTGAATTATTAATGATAGCCCAAACCTAGGAACAACCCAAGTAACAGTCATCAAAAGAAGAGGCAAATAATTGCAAATAACAGAACATGAGTTTCACAAACCTAATGTTGAGTGTAAGAAGACAGGCACAAAAGGATAAATGAGGGGCGCCTGGGGTGGCTCAGTCTAAGCATCCGACTTCGTCTCAGGTAATGATCTCGCGGTTCATGAGTTCAAGCCCTGCATCAGGCTCCGTGCTGATAGCTCGGGCCTGCAGCTTGCTTCGGATTCTGTCTCCCTCTCTCTCTATCCCTTCCCCATTCACGCTGTCTCTCTCTCAAAAATAAATAAACATTAAAAAAAAAAAAATACAACATGATTCCATTCAAATAAAGTTCAAAAAACAACCAGAGCTAAACTATTCTATAACCATATTGTGCTGCTTAAAACAAAAGCAATTATATTATTTTCATTTTCATTCTCTTTCTTTCTGACACATGTACCCATACACCACACATACACACATTCACTCATTCACGTTCATCCTCAAGGTGAATGATAATTACCAAAACGTAGGCAAAGGCCCCACTTACTCAGTAAATACCGAGTGTCTACTATGTACTGAGTATTGTTGTCCACAGGGAGAGAAATATACAAGTGTAGAATACACTCTAGCACATCACAATGATTGTATTCAGTGGTTGTGTTTAGGTTCTTTCCTCAGCCTTAGGGTATAACTTGTACCTGATGATGGAATACCAACTTGGTAACTTTTTTTGGTAACATTTTTTTTTTCTCATTTGTGAAACATAATAACCATGACATATAAGTTTTATTGTTTCCTGCTTTTGGCTACTGAAAAGTAATGGAAGTGCAGTATCTCTTTAGATTCATAGCTCTCCTCTTACCTAGTGTGAAGAAAGATCATACTTGTGCTGGAAACTACTTCCTGTGACAAGTCATAATTAAAGAATGTAGCAGGGCCCCTAAAGAGTTGGTGGGCTGCACTTTCATTAGTGGTTGGATACCTTATAACTATCGAAAATTAAGATAAATTCTATTTCTAGAAGTAACATTGCAGGATGCGTCACAAGTTAGAAGATACTTACTATGAGAAGAGTTAAAAGTCAGCCTACATTCTGGGGATATGAAAGTTTAGGATAAGGTACCTTTGTAAATTATTTTTAAGTGAACAATGATAACTCATTTTAATACTGTAACATAAAGGTATAGAGCTACCTTTATTGTAGGAGAATAATTTATATGGATTTGTGCAATGAGAGATGATCTAATATGTATTTAAATGATTTGTAAGATATCTTTAAAGACATACTCTTTCACTGGTTTTGGTGAAGTAATAGAATTCAGCATTTTACATTCCTCAGATTCATCCCTAGCTAACTTACCAAAATAGGGGGTGGTGAGGGGGAGGGAGGGAGAGAGGGAGGAATGAAGGAAGGAAAGAAAGAAGGAAGGAACTGTATAAATGTTGCTGTAGTGATGGTTAATATTTTTTTTAGCTTAGATTTCTATTAGTATATCTGCTTTGCTTTTTTTTCTCAAATTTGGTATAATGTAATTTCTACTATAGAGATTGAGTTTACATTCTGTAACCAACTCCTGATAATACATGACTGAAGATCTTTGTTGTAAATAATCCAAACCGGGCAGGAAGGGAGGAAGGAAACTGAAGAAGGAAGCAAAGGACAGGAGGAAAAACACTGTGTCTCTGAAACACAAATAGGTGGTTTGCTTTCTAATTGTAGTTACGTTCTTATTTACTGCATTATTAAATTTGATGAACAAATTTGTTGAATAAATTTGTATTAAAGTTTGTTACAGTATTGAATATTTTGAATATTGAATAGCTAACTTTTGAAAGCCAGCTTAGCTTTTAAAATTCACAGCAAATAGGCTCTACAAAGAATCTTCTACAAAGATTCTTAGTTTTCTAGAACATGAAATTAAGGCTTACTTTAGCAATTCTCTAAGATTTCTAAGTCCTAAGCATATGTGATTTATATTTTGAAAGCACGTACTCACTGAGCAGTTTCAATCAAAAACTATTAAAGCTTTGCATTTTAGGCATGGGCTATACTGTATATTCATAATATTGAAGGTCTAACCATTTAGATTTGTAATCATACTGTTCAGTTTTCTCAGACATCATCCCCATACAAATTGCCCAGCAATTGAGATAATTTACATTTATGTTATTGGATAGTAAAACCTTGGATATTAGATTTCTAAATGAGATATTACCATTGTTCTCGGCTGGTTTATGACTAGTTACCCTGATAACTAAGAATTTTCTGTGGTCTTATTAGCTGATTAGCATAGTTTCCTGTTCTGCACGTATATAACAATATAGTAAAGCTAAGTGGACATGGCACAAAACTAAGTGAACAAAAATTTTTTTTTCATTTGAGTTATGGATTTCCTGAAAATTTTTCAAAATTATGAAACTAGAATTTATGAGGCCCTGCTTTGTAAGGTGTGTGTGTGTGTGTTTATCATAAAAAATGATATATATTGTTTCATTGTCTAATATGATTCAGCAGCGATTATAAAGATATGACCTTAGTTTTAGTTCTCCTATTAGAAAAAAAAAATCTTTCACTTACTAACTTCATAACTGTAACTCCTCTGTGAGCCATTTCTTTTACTGATCCTTTATATTAGGCTTCTGTAGCTGTACTCTCCCGTACGGTGGCCACCAGCCAGGTTTGGCTATTAAACAATTGTGAAATGTGGCTTGTCTAAATTAACATGTAACTGTAAGTGTAAAGTGTACTCAGATTTCAGAGATTTGTTGCATAAAAATGTAAAACATTTCACTAATAATTTGTATATTGATAGCATGTTGAGATGCTGTTTTATTGGATTCTATTGAAATAGGTTATCCCAATTGATTTTTTACGTATTTCTTTTCACATTTTTAATGTGGCTCCTGCTAAATTTAAATATATATTAATGTGGATCATACTTAGGCTCTCATATTTCTATTGGATAGCACTATTCTAGAGTCTCTCATCATTTATATGTGGAAGTCAGATTTAGAAATGCAGATCTCTTTCTTTCATCTCTTTCCATTCCTGCGTTCAAGGGTCAGAAAGTATTCGAAAGCTCTTTATATGTTCCAACAGTTAAATGACATCTATTCTATGTAATATATGTGTATACATAAGAGAAGGTATGTTTAACCATCATTTTGACCACTGGTTGTAATGATGAAGTGTATTGGTGTGTTCTAGAATGGAGGGAATAAGACGAAACACAAAGTAGCAAGAAGTGAGAATGGGAAAATGCTTATAGACTATAGAAATGCCATTACTGAGACCCCAGTACTAATATTTAAGAATTATATTTTATGATCTCGAATTATTCTGTAGGTCAGAAGGTTTTCTCTGATAATAACTAACTTTGAAACACACTGATAGGAAGATATATTTAGTAGTTTCCAAGCTGAGAAAAAAAAAATGTCTACAAAATATTAGTTCCTGTTTTTTCCTCTAATTCAGAATTATCAGTTGTGAAAGAGGAGGTGAAAATTTTCACATGTGATAGTCATACATTCCTAGGACACAGAGAAGTTCTTTAAGCTCCTATATGATGCCAGTGAGAATAATCTTTTTTCTCTGAAAAAGTGATTGTCTCTTTTCCCCATCCCACCCCCATTTCCATGTTTACTTGTTTTATTTTGTTTTGTTTTTCCAAAAAGACATACTTAATGCCCTGCTTAGTTTATTTTCTACTTACTCACTAAATAAGGATTAACAACACTGTTATGTTTTATATTTGAAATTGTAAGGTACGTTTCTTTTTTCTTTTATTTTTAATTTAACTCTTTGTTTTACAGATGAGGGCAGAAGTGCAGTTGACCAAGCAGGTGGTGCACAGATTGTAATTGACCATTTAAGGTCACTGTGCAGTATAACAGATCCCGCCAATGAGAAGCTCTTGACTGTCTTTTGTGGCATGCTGATGAACTATAGCAATGAGAATGGTAAACAAAATTGAAAACTTGCTTTATCTCTGGGGGAAAATTAAAAATCAAACTACAGTACAAACCAAAAATATTTAGAAAAATGATGAACAAAGAATTCATAAGTGGCATATAAAATTAATAACTAGCCAACATTAGATCACAGTGTTTCAAAAATACAGAATGGTCTAATTTATTAAATGGGATGAGTTTTTGAAGAGTTACCCATGTTAATTAATACCAAAAACAAAACAACATAAATGGTTTAAGATTTCTCACTGTGCACACTTTAAAAATAACAATATTAAAATAGCTTCACATTTATTACTTTATATTAATGCCAGGAGTAGCTTTAAAACACAAATACTGTCTATATAAGTAAAATTACTTTATCTAGATACTAGATTTACTTGTAAGAATAGAAAAAAAAATTTTTAATTGTTTTTTTATGTTTATTTATTTTTGAGAGAGAGAGCACGTGAGTGGGGAGGGACAGAGAGAGAGGGAGACAGAATCCTAGGCAGGCTCTGTGCCATTAGCACAGGGCCCAACGTGGGGCTTGAACTCATGAAGTGTGAGATCGTGACGTGTGCAAAAATCAGATGCTTAACCAACTGACTAGACTTAGAAAAATAAAAAAATCTGGACTTAGAAAAATAAAATTCAGGGCGATTGCAGTATCTGATTTTAGAAATTTAATAAATATTTGTCTATAGAAGTTTCTTTTCTCTGTAAAAACATTCTTAGAACCTAGCAACAAGTGACATGTCAAAATTTTCAGATAATCTATATAGTTATTAATTAAATGAACATAAAATCAGTGATATGAAAGCTTCACTATACTTCTGAATGTCACAAAAAATGATTCATCTTCTATGAGTTACGGCATGGATCGAACACTCAAATTCTGATCATTTTCTAGACTGTAATATATACATAAGGACTTTTTATGGTTTGTTTTATAATGGCATCTTAAGCTGTAGTCTTTGGCAGAGACAGATTTTATTTGCATATTGAACACATTATTCTTTACTTTCATGTGTTCTAGAAACATGTGGACCTTCAGGCATATTTTTCAGTTTTCAGTTTTATTAGTTACAAGTCTAAAAGAAATACTCTTAATAATTAAAAAAAAAAAAAAGATAAACATTGATGACAAATGGCTTCTGACATTTGGCCTTGGTGTTGGTGACAACCACAAATGGTGGAGACTGTAACCCTTGTCCCATTGTGTGGAAAGAGTCACTACTCTCCTCTTGCTGGTGGTTTCTGTATAGCAATTTGGCCAAATACTGCCAAATCTTTTCATTTGGAGATGGGATGTACTGAAAATCTGTCTTTTCATGTGATATCTGAGTTTTAATTGTTGGGTTACATATGCTTTTTTTTTTTTTTAATATTTATTTATTTTTGAGACAGAGAGAGACAGAGCATGAACGGGGGAGGGTCAGAGAGAGAGGGAGACACAGAATCTGAAACAGGCTCCAGGCTCTGAGCTGTCAGCACAGAGCCCGACGCGGGGCTCGAACTGATGGACCACAAGATCATGACCTGAGCCAAAGTCGGCCGCTTAACCGACTGAGCCACCCAGGCGCCCCTATATATGCTTTTTTAGCACTGTACAAACTAAACTTAGAATGTGTCCTCAGGTCACATCCTAAGCAGGGGATACCGGTTTTAAACCTTTGAATTAAATTTTCCAATAACAACAATAATAAAATAGTTTTTGTTTGTCAAATGGCTGGCCTATTAAACTCAAGCTAGTAACAAATGGTAGTGTTTATAGGGTCAACTACCACTTTTTTTTTTTTTTTTAACCCTGTGGTGGAATCATTTTTGAAAAGAAAATGAACAGGGGAAACAGAAATGATAGAGTCTAGGTAATCTACAAATTGAGGAGCTAGTTCCTAAATAATTGAAATTTGACCATAATAGATATGTATCTGAATTGCATTAAGAACTCATTGGCCAGTTGTTCATGTTCCTTTCTCTTCAACTTCATTTGGGACATCTTGGACACCCATCTTCACTGGGTGAAGGTCCCACCTTGAGAAAGTGGGACAAGTGCTAAATAGGAGAATTGTTTAGAAAGGTAAATGAAAGAAACTAGTCATGAAGCTATTATAGCTGCTTTGGATATAAAGGAATTAGTCTTGTTATGAATTTGAACTCATTGTTTGTCCTTTGAGGAAGCTGTTGTTCAAAATCTATACAGAAACGTATCAAATGACTAAATGGTCTTTAAAAATATCACTAATTCTAATCCAAAGGAGACTGCAATTTCCTTTGAGTCTCTACAGTAGGATATTACAGCATGTAGACATATGTGCTGAGAAGGAAATGATTAACAACATGCAGAGTCCACAGATGAAATGCATAATATATTTGTTTTGTAAGGATAAGCTTTTTTTCTGGTGTGCAAGTATTCCCCAAAAGTAGATACTTTGGAAAACTTGATTAACTTTCCTCAGAAAATTATTGAAGCAGAAGTGGTTTTGTTCCACTATTCTAAAAGCTGCAACTTGAATGCAGCCTCAAAACTTACTAGATAAAAGTACAGTTATCTTTAGTATTTTAAACAAACAGATGCCAAATGTAGAACTATCTTCTTTCCTTTGCTTGTATTTACATTTGTCTCTCATGGGATCATAGTTTGTGAAGTGATTCTTTTTCTCCATAATACTCTTTAACTTATATTCCTTTTCATTTTGCGTAATTATTGCGTCTTTGTTCTGTTGATTACTTTTTCTTCAAAATGCCTGTTTAAAGACTTTCCTACTTAAATATTAGGTCTTTTTGGCTAACTTCAGGTCTTTTGATACTGTGTACCCCTAGATGAGTCACTGAGAAAAAAATAGAGCTTTTTGAAATTCAGGAGACAGTTTTTATTAGCCCTCGAAAATGAGTTCTTTTTATGAGTATTTACTATTGAATTTCAGTACATAAGCCTCTTCTAGTTTTTGAGTAGAATAGTTGACTGATAATACCCCCTTGTTACTCTACCAGAAAAATTAACTGTGTGTTTAGACCCAGTAACTTAAGCCTTATTCATAGTTAGGGAGTTGTTACTTTAGCTTCACAGATAAAAATTTTTAAATACAAAGATAAGAAAGTACTGAAAATGGTCGCAAAGACCTACCAATATAGTTTCTTTGATGAGAATATTTTCAAATTGTTTATTAGGCCTAAAAGTGAATTGACACAAGACCGAGACCTAAGATAATCTTGATTCCTGTCCATCTGGTGGACAAATGTGAGCACATCCAATTTTTAAATACATTAAATAGAGAATAAAAAAAATTTCCTAACCACATGCCAGACAGATATAGTGTGAAAATACCTATGTGGAAAAGGCATTCTGGTACCCTTTGATAAAGCTGTATAAAATTTAAGATTCATGAAATTTTAAACTTTTTGAACCAGGTCAAGACTATATACACTTTTAAACTATGAGCTGGATATATTCTTTTGTTTCCCCATTGGTGAAGCAATTAAAATTTTTATACCCAGACTGGTAAGTATGGAGTATCTGAATAGAAAAAGTTATAATTGCTTAGCCAGAAAAGTTGTATCCATAATATTATATAAATCAAATCATGTTTACATAAAATAAGACAAAATTTTTGTTTAGGAAAAATCATTTACAATTTATCCTTTTGGGAAAAATCATACCTGTTTTTCACATGGCAGAAAAGCACTCTTCAATTCTGTTGCCCTCCAAAATAGTCTGAGTGTTCGACAGTTGTGGTTATAGTAAAGCATGTTGACAATTTGATAATCAATTTGAGGAAATGTGCTGAGCTTCCTATATTTTCTTTATCTAGTTATTATTCTATAAATAAGAAACCTAAGCCTATTATTATAGATATTTTTGTATCTCATTAGTTTCTTGGATATCTTTTTTTTCTAGCATTGTTTACCCAATACCAAAACATTGCAGTGAAGACTAAAAATTTTGTTCAGATCTATTTTCAAATATGACACCATTTTAGCATATAGTATACAGTTGGAAAATATTTATTGACTTTTCTGGAAATTTAGTATTGTCTAAAATTTTTTTATTAGCAAAATCAATACTTGGAAGAAAAATGGGTTTTTGGAATGTATTTTCTTTATTCTATCAGAAGATGATAAGCTCTTGTCTACTGTATTAGTTGATATTCTCTGTTCACATACATGGCAGCAGCAGAAAGTGGCATTGAAAATATCCTGATAATAATGCCAAATCTGTCATCAAAAATTTACTCTAGGTGATCCACAAATTTAATAAATCTGAAAGTTGATTGCAATTTGAATACAAACAAACCAGTAATCAAAGCACCGGTATAATTTAATACTTTGTTGACGAATCTTTTCGTGGTTACCATTTTTATTATCTTACATGTACTATGTAATAACCATGATTAATCAGTAAATATCTCTTAGAAAACTCTGTAATTGAGAAAGTAATTTTTTTTCTTAATATACCTATGCTAGAGACATAAAATACAGTGAAAACTCTGTTATAATTCTTAGGAAAATTATTGGTGGTAAGCAATAAAACAAGGACTGAAGTGACTTGTTTCACATAATCTGTGCCATAAGAGAGAAGAGTAAAGGAAATAAACTTGCCAGCAAGAAAGGAAAAATTAGTTTCTTTCTAAAATGATTAACATAATATACACAATTTATGACTGGCTTCTTCATGTGACCTATATTATATATGTGTGTGTGTGTGTATATACACACACACACACATATATAATCAATTAAGGAATATGATGTATATTGGATATATAGGATATCAGTTTGAGAATATGATATGTATGCATATATATTGTATATATGTGACATATATGTGAATATATATATGATTTTTACAAATAGAGTTGATTTTTCTCTAAAATCTTAATAACTCCCTGTTACCAAAAAAGTAATTTCTCTGTTTTGTGGTTTCTAAAATCTCTCTGGGATACTCTTAGGATAATTCTCACATTGATTTACAGCACAGACTCACGATAAGTGAACAATGATTGAAGGGAGGCTGTGCAGTTTAGGAAATGCAACTCAAATGCAAGGGTATGTTGTTGGAGCTAACAATTGAATTTAAGTATTCAGCCTAGTGCATAAATTCAGTTGTTTAAAATAGGCCTGTAAAGCATTTTCTCTCCTCTAAGTAAAGATTACTTTATACATAATTAATTTTAGCTGCTACCTTCATTTCAACCATTAGCAACAATTTCACAATTTTAATCATTTTCCTAGTGAAATCAGTCCAGTAACTTGCCTTACTTGATTTTTCTTCACATTTAAAATAAGAAGAAAAGAAATTAATAAGGAATAATCCTGATTAAAAACTAAAAAGCACTTTGGTGTGAGCGACTTATTTATATTTACATTTTGGTATTACTTCATTACAGGTAAAAAAGATACAACTTCCTAGATGTTAGATGTTTAGAAAATGATTTGCTTTGCTTGAGTGAGGAACTATTTCTGCGATTTATTTACCATGGGTACAAGCTAATTAATGATTACATATATTTTCTAAATACTAACAGATTTTTCCCTAACTTTAAGGTAAAAAAAAAATCAAAATGTAAAATTTTATCTTTGCAATTTATTGTCTTTTATTCCCTTAATTATATTGATTTTTCAGTATACCATTTTCAGTGTATTTTGTGTTCATTTTTTTTTCTCTGTTTATAAAGACCTGGAAGATGTGCTTTTAAGCTCACATTCTTTAAGGTCCTGTTTGTCAAATTAAAGTATTCTACTAATGTTAAACAAATTGTGTTAAAGACTTTTATTATGCACCTAAAAAGTTTTTAGGCTTTAAAAACTTTTGTAGAAGATTTCTGAATTTCCACTGTTTGTCCAACAGAGCATTCAAATTTACTCACCCGGTTTGCACTCATGAAGTTCTGCTACGAATGTCATATTAAACAAATTATTTCACTGAAGGGCAGAGCAGTTAGTTTTTCTTTTGCCTCCTGTTAATTTGTGTATTAACTTGGACCTATTACACTAGCTTAGCTTTTCATCATACTCCTTCTGAAAAATTACTAAAATGCTATTACTTAAGATAGGGTAAGAACTTGGTTTTTAGTAGAAGTGTACCAAATGCACATTTGGTTTAATTCCACATGGTCAAGTAGTGGCATTATTTAGCTTCGACCATTATAGAATGAACTTCTGAATGTAAGAATCTGAAATTTTGTCAGAAAAAAAATGAAATGATTCTTACTTTTTTTGTTAATGATTTAAATTTTGGCATTATGGTACAGAAATAATACTTTCTTAGTATTTTCAGCTTCTAGATTTTTCCTATATCATAATAGTACATTTAGAATTGTGATACTAAATAGATAACACAGTTTTAACTGAGGGCAGTAGAGTAACAAAATATGTTTGTGATTCCTCATTCTCTAGCATGTTTTTCTTTATTTGCTTCATGTCTGGATTGAAGATGATTAATTGTAGATATTATTGAATATCATTTTCAAGATTTTCCTCATAGTAAAAGTTTGAGGTGACAGAGGTGGCTTTCTGATTTTAATTCATCCTCACAAGATATAAAGAATTTCCAATTTGGGCTTTCTGAAAGATTCATGGCCTGAATGAAATTAAGTAACTAAAAATTAAAAGCAGTTCCTAACATTTATTATTGTAAATTCTAAAGAGGATACTCTAATCTCTATTATTCTGCCTTAATTTAATTTTTATATTTGTATATTTCTCACCATCATTAGTTATTGCCACATTTTAAATAGCACAATGTAAATATACATTTACATTTCAGCTGACTGACAGAATTTCAGCATATGAAGCACAGAGGGAGATTTTCTCTACACGTGAAACGCTTCCCAAATTTAAAAATGAGTATTTAGAGTAACAGTAAAACTGAAAGACCAGGCCTTGTGTTTATTCTTGACGTTACTATACCAGTTGAAATATGATGGTGTCAAGCACATGATTATTGGCCACATACAGGTTTGTAGGTGCCAGAAGTGACATTGGAGTAAGTTTTCAGGTGTTTGGCCTTCTAAGAGATAAGGCTAAAGCCAGGGATAAATGATGGAATTTGGCCACATAGCCATCTTTAATGTGGGGCTACTTACAATGTCTGCCTAGAGAGAAACTCAAGGCAGAGAGGTATCATATGTAAATTCTTTTGTATAAAAAGTAGTAATCCTGCTTTCTAACTACCAGTAAAATCCAGTCAACATCAAACTGCCTATATTTTATTAACTGAAACATTTTTAAGTAAATACTGTTTGAAAGATGGATATTGGCCAGAAATCAGAAATCTTTTGTTATGTAGATATGTCTTGTTAACAGTTTGTGAACTTCAGTATAATTTTAAAGTGTGAAAACTTAGTATAATGCTCCAGGGTAACTAGCAATATTTGTTTGTGTTTTTTTTTTAAGCTAGTAAATCCTTTTGTAAAACAAAAGACTTTGTTTTTAAAGATACATGTTCATAAGATATACATGTTGTGATGTACATTAACCTGGCATTTAGTTTGATTTGCTATACAAAAATGTAGGCTTAAATTTTCACCTACTATGGATATGGCCTTTCTCTCAGCAATGAGAACAGAGACAGGATATTTTTCTTCCACTAAGAGCTGCTTAAGCAGCAGCTGGTAGTAGTCCTCTTAAAACAAAACAAACAAAACAACAAAAAATCTTAACCTTTGAAAGACATAGTTTTCTTCAGTCAGAGTAGACATACTTTGTAGAATTTCCTTTTTAGCAGTATCCATTATAACAAGAGTGAGCCTAGGAGAAAAAAATTAGTCTACTATACTAGATTGAGACATATTCATTCTAGATGTCACTGGATTGAGAAGAGTAAATGGGTAGGTGTCTTAAGAATAATAAACCATTTTTCCTTTTTGTGATTCTGCTTTGGGGATTTTGCTGTTGCTATTGTTTTACATTATACTCACTCGTAATTTTGTCATTATCTCTAAAACTGTTACAAAAAAAAGGGAAATTTTACTCTTGTAGAGACTCTTGATTTTCAGAACCCAGAAAAAACTTTGAATTCTTTTCTGTTTTTTATTAACTGTTAAAAAGCAAGAATTGTGTAAAGGTATTGCTTTAAACCTCCATGATTCTCAGTACTAATGAATCTTGATTCTCTCTTTTTTTTTTTTCATTGAAATTACTGTTTGTCCTTGAAATGCATAACCTAGGGCTTAAATTATAGGGATAATCCAGGTGTAGAACACATAATGCTTGTTTTTGTTTAAAAAGAGCTTTTAAAATTGAAGTTAATTTTAAACACATGTATTTTTATTTTTTTATATGCTCAACACTAGGTTTAGAATAAAAGTTCTCCACTTTCCTGACCAGTCAGCAAAAAAATACTAAGTAATAAGTAACTGAAAAGGAAGTCTACTTATTCCTGCACATGTGTATGTGTAAAGTTTTTAACCATGAATCATCCTCTTGGTAGCTGTAAAGTCAGTTTCCTTTTCACTATTATATTCACTACAACTTGTTTAAACTTATCATTTCTATTCACAGTTTTACATCATTTTTAATTTTTGTAGCCTTTTTTAGAAGTATATATATGCCAATAGTTAGGTGCACTTTCTTCAGTCTTTATTCTTAAATGGCTTTTATCCAATTTGTATTACAACTCTTCATCAAGATTTATATTTGCTTGTTTTTGTTGTTTCAGCTGTATATAATTCACTTGATTGTAGATGGGGTTTTTATGCAAGCCTGTAAATAGGAATATTGTACTCTTTATACTATGAATAGTATACATACTATTTATACATACTAATGTAGAGACTATGTATTTTGAGTTGTGTATATCTTATTTGACACAGTTTCATCATTAAATCCTGTTTACCAATAAGTTTAATCTTGTAACATTGTCTATAAGGGCCTTTTTCTTGTAAATAAGGTAAACATGTGTTACAGTCTTCTTAAGAAACTAATTCTTTATAGTAATTGATCAACGTAACTTCAGTTGAGTTACTGGGATTCTTTTCTGGACCTATAATCTATCTATACCAATGTTTTAAACATTAAACTTAAAACTCAGGGGGAAAAAGGTTCTTCAACTTAAGATCTTCTCTCCAGATCTCCATTCTTTGGAGTTTCCATGAGTGTGACCTGAAGAACTTGGAACCATTGAAATTCAAATGTAGGTAGGTAAGTGTTCACACCAGCGCATGCGTTGATTGCCTTATATCTCTTTGTATATGCATCTGTATTGCACCCCCTCAGTGCCTTTCTTCCTCTTCCTCCCCATAGATCATGTAGGGCCTGTGTCATCTTGATATTTTGTAATTCTGTATTTTGGTCAGTATTTGTCTGTGATGTGTGTCAGGAGCAGTTTTTAAAAGTCTTCAGACGTTTATGACATCGTGCTGTCTAAAGACTGTCTTTCACACATAAGTGTTTGCTATGTATGAGCCTGGGTTGCATTTTGTGAATTGTGTTTGTTGAGCTCTGATAAACATTCCCCTGGAGTTGCTGGTATTCATTGAAGGATACAAAACTTCTCAGTCTTGGACTGTTTCACTTTTTCAATTCTAGAGAATGTGAACCATTTCTGGTTCTAAGAATTTTTTCCAGTTAGTCTTTGATTTAAAAGTCATACTCCTGATAACCATTCATAATAACATGAGCGTGTCACCTACTATCCTTTGAAGACCATTCATAAGCTTTCTTTGGGCAATAAGAAAAAGTGATTAAACTTCATCATTTGCTTCCAGCAATAAGAATTAATACCAATTTATTCCACACAATTTATTCTACTTAACCCCCACCCCACCCTCCAAAAAACTGTTGCTAGCTAACATACTAAGTTGTAACTGAAATAGGCAAATAGACCCAATCATGGAATAGTCCCCTAAGCTTAAGTAGAATTTCTACCCAAATAAGCAAAATAGTATGTTCAGGTGCTTAATGTAATTTTGGTTAAAATATCTGAACACCAAAATCTAGTATTCCTACCATGCTTTTAATTTTTATTTCTTCTCCTGTTATCTCATCTGCCAAGCACATCATTGAATTTCAGAATCTCTATTCCATGTTTTGTTTTATTTTCAATCTTCTCTAAAAGGTAGGTAATCCTTTGGCAGTGGTTCTTAAACTTTTGGTCTCTGAACTCTTTTAGACACTTAACAATTACTGAAGACCCTATAGAACTTTTGTTTATAAATATGGACTATTAAAAAAATGAGCTACATCTATCAATATCTACCATATTAGAAATTAAAATGGAAACAATTTTAAAAATTATTTAATATTGCATATTAAAATAATAGCTCATGTTACCGCATCTTTTTATGCAAAATAACTTCAATTTTAAAAATATTGCTGGGGCACCTGACTGGCTCAGTCAGTAGCGCATATGACTCTTGATCTGAGGGTCATGAGTTCAAGCCCCACCTTGGGCATGCAACCTACTTAAAAATTAAATGCAAAATTAAATATATTGCTGAGAAGAATAGCATTTATTTTACTGTGAATGTGTGCTGCAGAAGAATATGATGACTACCAACACAATTTGGTGCCACCGACTGGGTCATAATAAAGCCCAGTGGTTTTACCCATCATTGTTTTTGTACCATTGGGTAAATATCAATACAGTGAAAAAGGCACATAAAATCTTGGTATTTTTATGAAAGTAGTTTTGATTCTGTGATCCTCTGAAAGGGTTTTAGGGACTCCATTTTGAGAACCGTGTTCTAGGATGCCTGCTTATCTTGAAATGAAAATTTGTATCAATCTGTTTGAGTAAAGTTTTTTTTTCCTCATTTGGGCCTTCATTATCCAGGGAGAATGACTTGCCTGCAGTTGGTATAAACAGACGTTAGAGTTATTTGAGTATAATTTTTGTTTTAGTTAGCCTCATAGAAGTGGATATAAAAGAAAACACCCAAGTGATCAAAAATGGGTATGTCCATTGGATGACTATATAATTTTTCTCTTTACTTGTGTGTGGTATGTGTGTTGTATGTGAGTATACAATTAATTTGGCTCCTGGGTAGCTTTGAAACACATTTTCCCAAAACAAAGTGATTTTCATGATTTGTGGCGATTTACACCAAATGCCATTGGGCTATACTTTTTCTCCTGATCTACTATAATTTCAAATATTATTCCTTCAATTTGTATGCCAAAGATTTTATGAAACTATGCAACATTTCTTAACTTTTTGCCCCTCATTTCCCTGGAACCAAAATTCATACCTTAAGAGCAGTCCAAGAAAGTGGTAGAGATGCCAAGTTAGGAGAATATGAAGAACATCATGGCATTCTCCTATTGAGTTATCTCCTTCATAGCATTTGTTATTCCTCTGATGTCCCTGGACTGTTGGATCTGTATAGTTTGTACCAACAGTACTGAGGGGGTGTGTGATGCTTACATATATGCAGACATACAGTGGAGTTTGACTCACACTCAATGCATGCGCTAGTGCTCACGCTTACATACCTGAAATTTAATGATTCAACAGCTCTGCAGTATTTGAAGAGGTAGTCAAAATGAGTAAATAAATAAATGAAAGTTAAAAATACTGCTAAAGAACAAAGATCTGCAAAGGTGATCCAATAATAAGGAACTTACTGGTAAGTAATCAAAATAATTTCTAACTTGGAAGGCTTATTGGTGCATGATCATTACAAATACTGTGGCCACAATACAAGTTTTCTGCCAGTATAACACTTAATACTATACCTTATAAGTAATTTAATAATACCTTATACCTTATAAGATAATTTAATAGTGTGAATCATTCATCAGTTGCTGAGTTGTATAAGAAGAAAATATTTAGCATCAAAAGCATAAAAGCATCATTTAGTTGAATATATTCTTTTATTTCTGTCTCCTTTTATAACAGATTTCATAACTCCATTGCAAAATTTGAAATTGTTTCAGATTTTTTGAACTCTAAATGTAAACTTCCCTTTTTCTCAGGGCTGTTTTCTTGTTTTGGTGATAGGCCCCTTTCTAAGATAGATGGGCCCCCAACAATTGAACCAGCTACTATGCATACACTCATCAGTTTTCAGGGTGATAAGCCTCTGTTGGCTGTCTCTTCATACTTTACGCTGCAAATAGGAAAAATTAACCACCGAGACTGCCAGGCATACAATCAACTGGAATGTGAGGCAGCTCAAGGGCCTTCATGTTCTTATCTGACAATCACCCAACTGCCTCCTTATCTATTGGTTAAGAACTATAAAGAGTGATGAAGGGTTATTAGGCAAACTGTCAAGGGATGCATGCTAAAAGGAAAATGTGTTTGTAATAAACCGGATTTTTATCTTTAGATTCCCAATAGGGAACTTAAAAGAATTTGGAGAAAATTATTATCTTAAAAATGGCATATAATTTTTAAAAATTTTGAAAGCATTCTTGTATCTTTGGGTGAAACAGTTATTAATAGTAAGTGTTTTGCATAAGCATGTGTTGATGTTTTTCTTAGCTTATTCTGAGAGGCAGTACTTTTGATTTTCATTTGGTTTATTTACCTTCAGCTTTGGTACAGGTATTCTATCATAATTGTTCATGAAGACCATTGTGGAAATCCAAGGCATATTAAATACTTTAAAACCAATTAGTTTCTTAGAAAATGAAGGCAAACAATGATGACAAAGCTTATTGATCTCATTCTCTTCACCTCTCAAGCCAAATTTTCCTTTCTTTACTAAGATGCTTGTCACTATTATTAAAGAAAACGTTGAAAAGAAAAATATTTTAAGTAATACATTTTTTCCTTGTTAAAACTACTTTCCTTCCTAGCAATCATCGAAGAACGCTCTGGTGCAAATGATCAAAATAATTTTTGTGTATTATATATACTTTTCATTATTATGAAGCAACTATTTTTAAAAGATTCTAAGATTCTGTCTTCTCTTGGTCTTTATTAAATTGGTTTCTCTATGCTTTTCATATAGTCTGATTTCCTATAATACAAATATTACTTTGACTAATATTTTCACTTAACAACCAGCGGTAATGTTTAATTATTTATGCACTTTTAAAGCCTGCTCTACAAAAGTATAAGACCCTGTTTTAAAAAAATGATTTGACACATTATTTCATTTCTAAATTTCCTTTAATCATTGAAAAGATTCAAAACTCAACTCTTGTGAACTAATGTTTTAAAATGTTTCAGATAATTATATGGATGAACTTAATCTTGTTTTACTGTACTTGAAATAGTATTGAGTTTGCAATAGGGAGAATAAGGTGTTTTCTTCTTACTAATGTCCATTTGATACATAAACACTTCTGTTTGTTTGTTTGTTTCTTACAGATTCCCTTCAAGCTCAACTTATCAATATGGGTGTTATACCTACCTTAGTGAAATTACTGGGCATCCATTGCCAAAATGCAGCTCTTACAGAAATGTGTCTTGTTGCATTTGGCAACTTAGCAGAACTTGGTAAGTCCTAGCCATGAACCACAAATGTAATTCACTTATCAGTGTACTTACAATAAATTTTCCTTTAGATGTTAACAACTTGAAGATCCACATAGATTGTATTATTTTTTGGCAGCATTTGGCTTGCCTCAATGTTTAAAAAAGTAGATCCAATTATATTTTATGATTGAATTGTTTGTAATTGGAGCTGCTTTGCTTCCCTCATTGTTTTATTTATCAAAATTTAAAATTTACACTTGTATATTATTCATTAGAGTCAAATATTTAAAATGATTTCCACTTGACTTTAGTATTCTTATATGAAAGACAGTCTTGAAATCAAGTATTGTATTTCCAGGACAAAAATAAAGTCGGTAATTTATTACATTTTATGTAAACTATTTGCTCATCAGGTAAAAAGGAATCTAGCAGACTAAGGCTTTCCCCCCTCTTTTTACAAAATCCCTCAAAATGAGAGAGGACTTTTTCATAAAAATATGTTTATAACAGCATTAGAAAATATTCTGAGAAATCCTTGAAAATCAGAAGGCAGATGGAAGCAGACCAGCCCAGTCATAACAGAGAAGGGGACTGATGACTCCAGCACCCCTATCTCTTTTCTCTGTTTTATTTTTCTCTGTATCATTAATGATACTCTTCTTTCTGGCCTCCCTTCCCGTGATTCTTGATATAAAGTTACAATTCCTGGTCTGAATCTACCCCCACAACCATATTCATAATAAATTTCATATTCTGGGAACAATGAAGCCAAATGATGTTTTGTCATAACTAAATATAACAGCTAAAGCAAATTCTATTAATCATACCCATTTTATACATAAATAAACAGAAGCACCAGGACTCTAACCTTGGATTTTCTAACTGAAAGCTCACGTTCTTACATACTGCATATTAAAGTCTTGATCTCAGTACTTTACTTTTGCATTGACTTCAAGTTAAAGGAACAGAGATTATTTATCAGAGCTAAATTTTAAGTCCTTTTTTTTCTTAAAAATAGCAACATGTTTAGATTTAATTTCTTTTCATGAGACAGCTAGATTTTTTTTAGCACTGATGACACACAGTGTTAAAAGTCATTCTTATTCAGTGGGTCATCTCCTGGTATTTATGAATGTTCTTGTCTTCTATTTTCTTCTGCTTTTCTTCTTTTTCATACTGTCTCATTATTTCTATCATTCACATAAGACCAAGAATGAAAGAACATTTATTCATTGTTTTACAAGATATTAAAATGGGTTGTCAGTTTGTGTTTGGTATACTGTATAGAAATAAAACAGAAGCCATGTTATAATCTCTGATAATGTCATAATCTTTGTAACAGAAGCATAAGCATCATTTAATGTGTGTTGCCTGTGTTAAGGTATCAGGATTTATTTGGGAGATTGCATAGACCACCTCAATTCAGCCTCCTCTCCCTGACCTTTATTAAAAGATGGATATACACTCAATTAGTTCAGTCCGATTTCATAGTCTATTTCCAGTTGTTACTGCCTTTACCCCATTTGGAGGACAAAAGGATAACTAGCTGTTACTGCCTTTACCCCATTTGGAGAACAAAAGGATAAAAGAGAAATATTCCTTTATATACTAAGACCTCTAGAGTTTATATCATGTCTGTTATGTTCATGTACTATCTAGGTTATATGTCAATACTGAAGTAGAACCTTATGCCCCAGAATACTTTTCTTCTTTTCAGTGTGTGCTTTATTCCCCATGAGTTAAAAAATCGACATAGTATTATTTTTATTGGCATAGGGTAAATATCAAGTTCCTATCATATTTGTATTACAGACTTCTGAATATGGCATATCACTATATGCTAGAGTTATTTTTGTCAAAATTTTTAAATAAAAATGTTAAACAGCAGAAATTTCTGTGGTTTTTGCTCACAAAACATATAGCTTAAAGACAAAATATAAAATAATTCAATAAGTACAATCTATTATGGAATTGGGGACAAAAAAAGGAAAATGCAGCTCTGCCTTTTTGTTCTCGTTAAACCCTAGTTTATGTACACACATAATTTTTTTATATTCACAATTATAGCATGAATACAATTTTAAAGTTTGCATTCTTATCTAATATTATAGATGAAGTATGGGATTTTTTCCCCTTTTTATTTGGTTCCAAAATCTTCTATAAAGAAAATTTTCTGCTTAAAACACTAGGATTTTGAGGGTAGAGATGTTAGGATAAAAACTTGAGTTTAATTTCACTTCCTTCTGGAAACTAAAACTTCAGTAAAGGGATACTTTTTAAAAGGCTTAAATTTTCAAGGAAAGGGGGAAAAAGGGGAGGGGAGGGGATAACAAAAACATTTTAGGACCTGGGAAGAAATACCAGCAATAACTTGTGTTTTTAGCAATACTTTGATATCTTAATCCTGAATTGGAAAGCCAAGAAGTAACCAATTTGCTCTTTGGAATCTTCAAAAGGATCAGAATTTGGTGGTATGAAAATCTTATTCTCTTTCCTCTTTCTTTCTTTTTCTCTCTTTCTCTTTCCCTCTTTCTTTTTCTTTCTGTCTCTCCTTCCTTCCTTCCTTCCTTCCTTCCTTCCTTCCTTCCTTCCTTCCTTCCTTCCTTTCTTTCTTTCTCTTTCTCATTCATTCATTCATTCATTCATTTAATCAAAACGTGTTTATGGGGATAGTTTCCTACTCATCTTGATTCAGGGTGCTTTTAGTGCTGCTTCCATCTGAAGGAATACCCTTCTGTAAGCCTTGCTTTTCCTCCCATAGACTGGCAATTACTGCCCATGCTCTCTTAGGATTTTTATGGTTTCAGGTCTCACATTTAGGTCTGTAATACATTTTATGTTTATTTTTGTGTATGGTGAAAGAAAGTGGTCCAGTTTCACTCTTTTCCATGTGGTTATCCAGTTTTCTCAACATCATTTGTTGAAGAGACTTTTTCCTATTGGTTATTCTTTCCTCCATTGTCGAAGATTAATTGACCATATAATCATGGGTTTCTTTTGGGGTTTTCTCGTCTTTTCCATTGATCTATGTGTCTGTTTTTATGCCAGTACCATACTGTTTTAATTTTGTAATTACTTTGTAATATAACTTGAAGTCTGAGATTTAGATACTTCCAGTTTTGTTTTTCTTTTTCAAGCTTTAGCTATTTGAGGTCTTTTGTGGTTCCATACAAATTTAAAGATTGTTTATTCTATTTCTGTGAAAAATAGTACTGGTATTTTGATAGGGATTGCATTAAATGTATAGATTGCTTTGAGTAGTATAGACATTTTAACCATATTTGTTCTTCTAACCCATGAACATGGAATGGCTTTCCATTTCTTTGAATGGTCTTGAATATCTTTCATCAGTGTTTTACAATTTTTAGAATACAGGTCTTTTACCTTCTTGGTTAAGTTTTCTCCTAGGTATTTCATTGTTTTTAATATAATGTACATGGGATTATTTTCTTAATTTCACTTTCTCTTGTTTCACTATTAGTGTATAGTAATGCAACAGATTCCTGTACACTGATTTGTATCCTGCTACTTTACTGAATTCATTTATCAATTCTAGTAGTTTTTTTGGTGGAGTCTTTAGGGCTTTCTATATATAGTATCATGTCATCTGCAAATAGGGAGAGTTTTACTTCTTCCTTACCTATTTGGATACCTTTTACTTCTTTATGTTGTCTAATTGCTGTGGCTAAGACTTTAGTACTATGTTGAATAAAAGTGGTAGAGTAGAATCCTTGCCTTATTCCTGACCTTAGGGGAAAAACTCAATTTTTCACCATCGAGTATTATGTTCACTGTGGTGTTTCATATAAGGCCATTATTATGTTGAGCTCTAGACTTACTTTGTGGAAGGTTTTTATAATGAATGGATTTTCTACTTTATCAAATGCTTTTTCTGCATCTATTGAAATGATCATATGTTTTTTTATCTGCTCTCTTATTGATGTGACATATCATACTGATTGTTTTGCAAATATTGAACTATGCTTGCATCCCAAGAATAATTCCCACTTGATCATGGTGTATGATTTTTTTAAATGTATTTTTGGATTCAGTTTGCCTAATGTATTGTTGAGGATTTTTGCATCTATATTCTTGAGAGATATTGACCTAGAGTTCTCTTTTGTTGTAGTGTCTTTATCTTGCTTTGGTATCAAGGAGATACAGGCCTCCTAGAATGAATTGGAAGATTATTTCCTCTTTTGTTTTTTGGAATAGTTTGAGAAGAGTGGGTATTAACTCTTGTTTAAATGTTTGGTAGGGTTCACCTGTAAAGCCATCTGGTCCTGGACCTTTTTTTGTTTGGAGTGTTTTGATGACTGCTTCAGTTTCGTTGCTGTTAATTGGTCTGTTCAAATTTTCTATTTCTTCCTGCTTTAGTTTTGGTAGGTTATATATTTCTAGGAATTTATCCATTTCAATTTGTTAGCATACAGATTTTCATAATATTCTGTTAGAATTATTTGTATTTCTGTGGTGTTGGTAGTTGTTTCCCCTCTTTCATTGGTAATTTTATTTGGACCCCTCTCTCTTTTTTTTTTTTTTTTTTTAAATGAGTCTTGCTAGAGGTTTTTATCAATTTTGTTGATCTTTGAAAGAACCACCTCCTGGTTTCATTGATCTGTTCTATTGTTTTTTGTTGTTGTTTGTTTGGTTGGTTAGTTGGTTCCTACATCATTTATTTCTGCTCTAATCTCAATTATTTTCTTCCTTTTGTTGGGTTAGGCTTTTGTTTGTTCTTTTTCTAGATCCTTAAGGTGTAAGGTTAGGTTGTTTATTTGAGATTTTTCTCTCTTCTTGAGGTAGGCCTGTGTTGCTATAAACCTCCCTCTTAGAGCCACTTTTGCTGTATTCCAAAGATTTGGGACTATTGTGTTTTTGTTTTCATTTGTTTTCATGTAATTTTTTATTTCTTCTTTGATTTCTTGGTAGACCCATTCATTTTTTAGAAGCATGTTATTTAACTGCCATGTATTTGTGTTCTTTCCAGATTTTTTCTTGTGGTTGATTTCTAATTTCAGAACATTATGGTCAGAAAAGATGTATGGTATGACTTTGATTTTTTTTTAAATGTTGAGATTTATTTTGTAGACTAATATGTGATCTATTCTGGAAAATGTTATATATGCACTTGAATGTATGTTTTGCTGTTTTAGGATGAAATGTTCTAAATATGTCTTTTACATCCATCTGGTCCAGTGTGTCATTCAAAGTCACTCTTTCCTTGTTGATTTTCTGTGTGGGTGATCTGTCCATCAATCTAAGTGGGGTGTTAAAGTCCTCTACTATTAGTGTATTACTGTCAGTTAGTTCTTTTAAGTTTGTTATTAACTGTTTTATATATTTGGGTGTTTCCACGTTGGGTGCATAAATATTTACAATTGTTATATCCTCTTGTTGGATTGTCCCCTTTACTATTATATAGTGTCATTCTTTGTCTCTTGTTACGGTCTTTGTTTTAAAATCTATTTTGTCCAATATAAATATTGCTTTGCCGGCTTTCTTTTGACAGCCATTTGTATGGTAAATGTTTCTCTATCCCCTCACTTTCAATCTGCAGGTGTGTTTTGGTCTGAAATGATAAGCGGCATGTAGTTGGGTCTTGTTTTTTAATTCACTCTGTCACCCTGTGTCTTTTGATTGGAGCTCTTAGTACATTTACATTCAAAGTAATTATTGATTATTGCTATTTTGTTACTTGTTTTGTGGTTTCTGTAGATTCCCTCTTATCCTTTCGTCTCGTGCTCTCTTTCATTGTTATCTTTCTTTAGTGATATACTTGGATTTCTTTGTCTTTATTTTTTGCATATCTATTAACTGCTCTTTGATTTGAGATTGCCATTAGGTTTGTATATAATCTCTTCTGTGTATAGCGGTCTATATTATGTTGGTGGTTACTTACATTTGAGTCCTCACTTCTCTCCCCACCACAATTTTAATGTATGGTGTCATACTTTACATCCTTTTATTTTGTGAGGCCCTTGACTGTTTTTTACAGAAATATTTATTTCTACTGTTTTTGTGTTTTTTTATTTATCATACTCTAATTTACAGTTTTTCCTTTTTCACTTGAAGAGTCTCATTTAATAGTTCTTGTAGAGCTGGTTTAGTGTTCATGAACTCCTTGAGAAACTTTTCATCTCATTCTATTCTGAATTATACCCTTGCTGAATAGAGTATTCTTGGCTGCAGATTTTTCCCTTTCAGTACTTTGAATGTATCATGCCACTCCCTTCTGGCCTGCAAATTTTCTGCTGAAAAACCCACTGATGGCTCTATGGGATTTTCCTTGCATGTAACTGTCTTTTCTCTTGCTGTTTAAAAATTTTTTCTATTGATCACTACTTTTTGACATTTAATTACTGTGTGTCTTTGTATGGACCTCCTCAGGTTGAATTTTTCGAGGGAATCCCTGTGCCTTCTTAATCTGATACCTGTTTCCTTCCTCAGATTAGGGAATTTTACAGCTATTATTTCTTCAGATAAATTTTCTGCCACCTTATCTCTCTCTTTTTCTTTTGAGATCCCTATAATGTGGTTGTTATCACACTTGATGTAGTCAGAGTTCCCTAAGACTCTTCTCAATTTGTAGAATTTCCTTTCCTTTGCTCAGCTTGGTTACTTTCCATTACTCTCTTCTGGGTCGTTAATTCATTTCTCTGCTTCATCTAACCTGGTATTTATTCCATCAAGTCTATTTTTATTTCGTTTACTGTGTTCTTGATCTCTGATTGGTTCTTTTTAATCTCTGTGTTAATGGTCTCACTGATGTTCTCCACTCTTTTCTCCAGTCCAGTGAGTATCTTTATGATCATTAAATTCTCTATCAGGCATATTACTTGATATCTGTTTCATTTTGGTCTCTTGCTGTGGCTTGATCCTGTTCTTTCATTTGGGAGATGTTTCTCTGTCTCCTCATTTTGTCTGACTTTGTGTGTCTGTTTCTGTGTGTTAGGAAAGTCGGCTACTTCTCTTTCTCTTAATGATATTAGTCTTATGAAGAAGTGGTCCTGTAGTGCCCTGCAGTTCAGTGTCCCCTGTTCTCCAGGGCCTGCACTTCAGGGACCATCTCTTATGTGTGTTGCATGTGCTCTGCTGTTGAGTCTTGGCCTCTTTTTCCTTCATTCTAATTATCTACAAAGTCTCTCTGTTGTATGCAGTAAAGTGTGTGGTGGTCAGCTTACGAAACACCTGCCCCTGCTGGGACTGAGGTCCTGCAAAATGAGCAGGTCAGGAGATATGTTATTGCGAGGGTTTGTACTGGTTTTCTGGGTAGGGAGTGGATAGCACTGGGACTGAGGTGAGCATGACTGGGAAAGGTGGATCTTGACCAACGTGTTGGGGAGGGAGATTTGATGCAAGCAAGTTAGGTAAGGAGTGTGGAAGCCTCACTGGTTCCCACAGGTGGCTATTGTTTTTGCTGTAGAGGAAATGGTACCTGCCAGCTTCTTTATTCCTGGAAGGGGTCTCTCCATAATCCTTGTCTCTCCTAGCTGTGCTCTGAGATGAGCAAATTACTCTCTCCTCACCTGCCCCCATCCTCCCACCCCCTATTCGCCCCCGGGGTTTTCCAAACTGCTCGTTCTACACTGTATCTGCACAAGCTGTCATGCTATCTCTTTAAGGGCAGGAGCTCTGCTTCCTGATACCTTCTGGGTTCTCCCAGAGTGGAGCCTCCTTATTTTTAAAGTTCTAGGCTTTAAGTCATGCTGGTTTCAAGAACTCATGAAATTTGGCCGCTTTCACTTTCAAAGGTAAATATTAGAGACCCATCCTCCCTGTTTGTTGTGGAAGATTTGTTTTCTGCCCTTCTCTGTACTACCAGCTTCCTCCCCACCATATATGGCCACAATTTGTTTCCCTCCCAGGATTGTTTCCCTCCTAGACCACATCTTTGCATCTTCACCCTTCCTACCTTCTTTGATGTGGCCTCTTCCCTGTCTTTAGTTGTAGAGTTTGTTCTCCCAGTCTTCAGGTCATTTTCCTGGGTTATTTATGCTGATATGGGTGTTATCTAGTTGTATCCATGGGACAAGGCAAACTTAGAGCCCTGCTACTCTACCATCTTCCCAGCCAACTTAAATCCTAATCTTTAATGAATATGCAGACAATGAGAGAGGTGAGGATAGCTTCTAACATGAAAGATAATGAAATAAATAGAAAAAAAGCATTGTAGAGAAAATTGGGCCAAGAGTTTTAGAAAGAGATAAACAGGAGGAAATTGCCAAATAACACCCATATCACAGAACTAATGTACATAATTTTCTATGATTAGAAGGGTCTGTCAAATGCCTAGCCTAATGGATAAAAATAGACCCATATCATGGCCCATCAATGTGAAATTTTAAACTGGGACAGGGGCACCTGGGTGACTCAGTTGGTTAAGCAGCCAACTCTTGATTTCGATTCAGGTCATGATTTCACAATTCGTGATCAAGCTTCATGCTGGGCTTCATGCTGACAACACAGAGCCCGCTTAGGATCCTATCCCTCTCTGCCTCTCCCCTATTGATTCTCATTCTCTCTCTCTCTCACCCTCCCTCTCTTTCTCGCAAAGATAAATAAACTTTAAAATGGGACAAAGAACATCTTACAAACTTAGAAAAAAGTTACATACAAACGACTGTAAATCAGTTGACATCAGATATCTCAAAACACTGGCCATCAGAAGAAAATAGAGTACTGCCTTCAAATTTTGAGGGGAAATTAGTTCCAATATAGAATTCTATACCCAATCAAACTGTCAATCAAGTGTGAAGTTATAATAAAGACATTATCAAACATGAACATCTCAGAAAATCAGTATCCTACATACTTTTCCTCTGGAATCCAACAAGAAAACAAAAATTCCTAGTAGTGTGGTGACACGAGAGCCCTAAATGGCCTGTTTTCAAAGAGCAACCAGTCCAGATTGGAACAAGTCAAAAGGCTAGACTCAAGATTGGGGTAATTCTTGGAGGAGATGAAATTGATTAAATACTTAAATAAGCTTAGTAAGAGAAGATCAGATAACTGATGGGCAATTTGGAGTTTAATTAATGATAAGTACTAGACAACTGATGGAAAGTTTGGAGTTGAATTAATGATAACTACATAGAAAACTAAGCAAATGAAAAAAATAATCCCAGGGGAAGTAAAAGTAATTCTAGGGAAAATAAAATACTATGAGAAATACTTGGAGGAATAGAATATGGATAGCAAAAAAGAACACTAACACTATCATTTTTAAAAAGAGTGAGAGCACATAACTAGATAAATATTAATGTCTTTCTGATTCACCCCTGATTTTATGTTTCTGAAATTCTTCTCATTTGAAGTATTGTCTGAAGCAAAGGAGCAACCAACAGTGTTCAGGACTTAAGTCATCCCTATTTATGTCAAAGTAACTTTTTAGACTAAGGCTGCTCACATTTATAGAATATGATCTCTGAGGGTTTAGGTAGCTTATTGGAAAAGACAATCCATACTCCACTCCTACTTCTTTTTTATGGCATTAAGGAATCATTCAAGTTTTGGAGTGGATTTTCATCATTTTGGCATCGATCTGGTGTCAAAAGCAGTGTAACAAGAGAACAAATCAAAACTGTTAAGCCATATTAAGATTTGTTTTTCTCCTTTCTTTTAAAGTTTGAATTTGCAAACTTTTTTATTTGGTATAAATGGATATTTACCTGAAACTAGAGAGTAGAACCTCACTCCTGTATTTATTTAACTGTTCATTCAGTCACACATTCATTCAATCAAGTGTTCTTAGGTACTGGGCATTATACTGTATACGGTGTTTGTGGTTGTTAATCTGCACTGTCCCTGCCCTCAAGGAGCTTATTATTATACTTTAGCTTATACTCAAGGGGGAGATCGAAATTTATTTTTTATTTATTTTTATTTTTTAAAGTTTATTTATTTGGCGGGGGGTGGCAGAGAGAGAGGGGGAGAGAGAAAATTCCAAGCAGACTCCATGCTATCAGCATGTCATGAACCATGAGATCATGACAGCCAAAATCAAGTCGGAAGTTTAACCAACTGAGTCACCCAGGAGCCATGGAAATTTGTTTTTTAAACAAATTTACAAACAAGCATATAATTATAAATTGTCATAATTTCTTGTATCAGAAAGTAATGGAATAAGGTGAGGGACTAATTTAAATTAGAGGCATAAACTCTGGGTGGGATAAAGCATTTTCAGACAGTCAAGATTTCAAAATATTTACCTCCTATATATATTATTATAGTAGTTCTCTTAGGAAGATGCTAGAGGATGCTTCTATCAAATCAAAACAAGTGAAAGCAAAAGGATGTAGGTAACAGAGGAGAAGAAAGTATCAAGATAATGAGAAAAAATAAATTCTAGGATGTCAGCTGTGCCCCCAAAACAGAAGCAAATCTATATTGGATTTGGTCAGAATTCTCTGAAAATTCTGGATAAATTATTGGGAACTCTGAAGCAGCAAAGCAAATTAAGAAGATAATTGGAAAGAAATGGAATGGATTACTGTTCTATTTTGGGGGTAGATTGGTAGACTTTGGTAATTCATTGGATGTAGAATTAAATGAGAACAAGTGAGCAATGACTCCTAGATTTCTGCCTGCATAGATGGATAGATAAACTGTTCATTTACCAAGTAAAGGAAGTCTAGAAGAAGACAGATTTCAGGTAATACCAGAAGTCCTTTTTAGACATGGAGTTTGGATGCTACAGGGGGGAGTATTCAAATGGAGATGTCAAGTGACCAGTTAAATAAATAGCTTGAGGCACAGAAGAGGGCTAGAGATGTGACTGTATAACTATCAACATAGAGGAGCAGTTTTGATGCTATGGAAGGGAATTAGATTTTCTGAGATGAGAGTAACAACCAAAATAAGGTAAGAAAGAAAAGGATCAAGTCCCAAGGAAATGGAATTTATAGAGTCTGGTGGAAAAGGAGGAGCAAGTTTGAAACTACAGAGGGTGGATGTAGGCCAAAACTAGTTTGAAGTGGGTTTAAGAATGCATGTGAGTTGAGAAAGTAGAGACAGTGTATGTAGACAGTGCTATCAAGGAACTTGTTTGTGAAAGTGAACAGAGATTGGATGGTAGTTGAAGAACAGTGAATTAGAAGAAAGTTGTTTTTAATATTGCTTTTTTTGTATAAGAAATATTAGAGCATATTTAATTGCAGATGATGAGGCTATAGAGTGAAGAGAGATTGAAGATGCTAAAGAGGCAAGCGGGACTGAGACCCCAAGCACGTGTGAAGCATTGACCTTTAATAGTAGGCATATCATGCCAGTGCAAGAGCATACCACTTTAATGATCTGAGGGTAATAATAAGTCACCTTTACTTCAGCCATGTAAAAATGCAGTCTATTAAGAGTAATTTTTCTTCTTTGGCTAAAAGCCTTGAAACTATGAATTTATAACTTAGTAATTTAATTGTTGCTATGGTTACACCTATATGTTATGCTGGTGAACATTTTTTTATAGCCTTGAATAAAACTGGGTTAGAACGTTTTCTTTAATGCCATTTTTCCTTTTCAAGAGCATTTAAACTGTATCTGATAGTTCCTGTATTTGAAAAGTATTTGTATTTATCAGTAATGGTACAAAATGAGCATGTATTGAAAGTAATAGAATACAGTTACTGTGTTTAAATTTTATTTGCTTACTCTATATGTCCCTCTCCTTTTTTGCAGAGTCAAGTAAAGAACAGTTTGCCAGTACAAACATTGCTGAAGAACTGGTAAAACTCTTCAAGAAACAAATAGAACATGATAAAAGGGAAATGATTTTTGAAGTCCTTGCTCCATTGGCAGAAAATGGTGAGAAATTAAATGCACCTCTTGATTATTTATCATGTATGCTTTCCATTCTTCCTGATATTATTGAATTGCCAGATATTTAACTCAAAGCCCTTCTTTGCTTTATTAATGATGTGTTAAGTTTTATTTTGGGTGTCCATAACTTTAGCTACATTATCTACTCGATTACTATATCTACATTGGCCAAAGCTACTTACCAAGTTCCTTTGATTTTAAAGTCTTGCCAAACATCGTTCTGTAGCTTACACATTTTTGTGCCCATCTGGAAAAGGCACCAGAGAGGCTGAACTCCACTTATGTAACCTTGCAGGGCAAAGGGACAGTGTAGACACTGGTAAACTATTCCCATCTTTGCATTAAAAAATCTTAAGGGATACACCATTGGAATAAGAGTGAACCAGAGTAAACAAAACATCCCATATAATTTTTCAGATACAGTGTCTAGCACATAATCAGAGAGGACCAGATACATGAGGAGACAAGATATTGTAAGCAAGAACCAGCCCAAAGAACAGGCAACCACAGCAAATCTCCAGATATTGAAATTATTAGACAGTGATTCACAGGTATGCTTATTATGTTCAGAGAGTTAAAGGCAAGCTTGAAACATTTAGAAGGAAACTAAAAACTATAAAAGGTAACATAGCAGACTTGAAAAAGAAACAATTAGAAATTCCTGAATTGGAACAATACAGCCCCAAATAAGAACCTAATGGATGCGTTTAACAGCAGATTAAATATAGTTGTTTTAGAGAACCAGTGAACTGGAAGATAGACTGGAAGGAAATCCACAATGAAGTATAAAGAGAAAATAATCAGCATACATAAAAAAGAGAATAAGAAGTACAGAGGATACAGTGAGAAGGTCTCATATACATTGTGTGGAGTTCCAGAAAGTGCAGGGGGGGAAGCAGAGGCAATATTTTTTTTTAATTTTGGCATAGAATTTACCAGAAATTGTGAAAGATAACAAAGATTCAAAAACTCAAATGAATCTAAAACCTGATAAAAAGAAATCTACATTTTTTTTTAAACTGAAACTACAGGAAACTAATGACAAAAATCTTAAAAGTAGCCAGGAAAATAATAGATTATCCTAAAAGAGGTGATAGTTTGACTGATTGTTAATCTTCCAGCACAACAATGAAAGTCAGATGACAATGAAACATCTTCTATGTGATGAAAAAATAAATAAATAAATGCCAACCTAGAATTCTAAACCCAATGAAGGCATCCTTCAAAACTAAAGGCAAAATAAAGATATTTTCAGAGTAAAAACAGAAAGTTCACCACTGACTTTTAAGGTGATTACTAAAATAATTTTTAAAAACAACATGTAACTGCCAAACTAATGGACGGATTTATGGGAAGATTTTTTTAATCTTTATTAAAAAAAAATTTTTTTAATCTTTATTTATTTTTTGAGAGAGAGACAGAGTGTGAGCAGGGGAGGAGCTGAGGGGAGGGAGACACAGAATCTGAAGCAGGCTCCAGGCTCTGAGCTGTCAGCACAGAGCCCTACACGGGGCTTGAACTCCCGAACCGTGAGATCATGACCTGAGCCGAAGCCAGATGCGTAATTGACTGAATCACCCAGGCACCCTGGAAAGATTGTTTCTTTAAATACACCTTCAATCAATACACCTTCAATAACAGAAAAGAGGAGAGAAAAAGGAACATAGAACAGGAGTTACAAATACAGCATAAAAAATATATTAGATTTAAGACACAGTATTACAGTAATTACATTAAATGTACTTGACCTAAATGCTTTAATTAAAAGACCAGTTGTCAGCTGAATTTTAACAATCAGCTATACTTTTGGGATGCCTTGGTGGTTCAGTCAGTGGAGCATCCAACTCTTGATTTCAGCTCAAGTTATGATCTAACGGTTTGCGGGTTCAAGCTTGTGTCGGGTTCTGCACTGGCAGCACAAAGCCTGTTTAGGATCCTCTTTATTTCCTTCTCTCTCTGCCTCTCCCCTACTTGCTCTTTCTCTCTCTCAAATAAATAAATAAAACTTTTTTTTAATTAAAAAAAATTTTTTTTAAAAATCAACTATACTTTTTAAAACAAACAACCCACTTGTTAAATATAAGGAGATTTAAAAGATTTAGAATAAAAGGATTTAAAAAATCATTCAAACTTAAAGAAGGCTGAGATAGTAATATTTAATCTTAAATAGAATTTAAGATTAAAAGACTCAATAGAGATAAGGTGACTTATGGTGATGAAAGTTTAATTCAACTGTGATCTATAATAAATATACATTACCCCAAAACATATGAAGGCAAAATACTCAGAACTATGAAGAGAAATAGAAAAATTCATAAATATCATGGGAGCTTTTAATGCCTCTGAGTAATTTATACTACAAGCAGATTAAGAAAAACAACAAGGATATAGAAAATGTGAACAACATGATTAAGAAAATTGATTTAATGGATGTATTATAGAGTACTGCACCCAGCTGCAGGGCCCTTTCTTTTCAAATACACATGAAATATATAAAACATGCATAGTTATGAAAAAGTTTTAACAAATTTCAAAGGATTGCAACCTTATGGAGTATATTCTCTGACTTAAGTGAATTGTCTAATAATAAAAAGATAACTAGGAAATCCATTTATACTTACATATTTAACAGTATACTTCGAATACCTCAGAGGTCAAAGAAGAATCGTGTTGGAAATTAGAAAATTTTCTAATAATGAAAGCAATGCTATATTTTAAATCTTATGTAGGTAAAGTCATACTTGGAAAGAAATCTGAAGAGCTGAAATTAATAAAATAGAAAATTCATAATGCAATATCGGTGTATAATCACTAAAATTCAGTCTGAAAGACTAAATAAAACTGGTAAATCCCTGCTAGGATTAATCAAGGGAAAAAAAAAAGAAAAAGGAGAGAGAGCGAGAAAAGGCATAGATAACCAAAATCAAGAATGAAAAAGGAGATCTCACTATAGAGATCTTATACCAAATACCAACAGACACCATTTATGAGAATAAAGGCCAGTCTCACCATGAACATAGATCTAAAATTCCCCTTCAAATTTTAGCAAGCCAAATCTAATAATATATTCAAAATTAATCATTATAGCAAAATGGATTTTTTTCTGAAAATACAAAGCAGTTTAATATTGAAAATGCAATGAATATAATTTGTATTAAAACTTGTTAAAAGAGAAATCAAATGATCTTCAGAAAAGAAAGCATCTGATAAGATTAACTATCCATTCACGATTTTAAAAAACTCTTTGCAAGCCAGCACTAAAAGAGAGTGAGAAGGATATATATCAGAAGCCTACAGAAAGTATACTCAATGGTGAAACAAAAAGCATTTCCCTTGAGTTCATGAATAAGAAAAATCATTCCTACTTCTGTTTATTATTGTCTTATGGGAACTAACCAGTGCAGTAAAGATACAGGAAAGACATCAAACAAATAAATAACATATACCTCCTTATTCATAGATGATATGGTTATATATGTCAAAAATTCAAAAGAATCTATAGGTGAGTTTTTTAATTAGGATGAGTTATGTTGGGGTGCCTGCGTGGCTCAGTTGGTTGAGTGGCCAACTTCGGCTCAGGTCATGATCTCGTGGTCCATGAGTTCGAGCCCTGGATGGGGCTCTGTGCTGACAGTTCAGAGCCTGGAGCCTGCTTCAGATTCTGTGTCTCCCTCTCTCTCTGCCCCTCCCAACTCATGCTCTGTCTCTCTGTCAAAAATAAACAAACATTAAAAAAAAAAAATTTAGAATGAGTTATGTTGCTAGCCAAAGCAAAACATAAGCAAACAAAAAATCAAAAACATTTTATTCCTATAAATCAGCCAAAAAATAGTTACAAAATGCATTTTTAAGAAATATATTATTTATAAAGCATAAAAAACAAAATAATTTAAGAATGGACTAATAAAAGATGTGCAGGGTCTCTTGTAGAAAACTGTAGAAAAGCATCAAGAGATGATATGTTGTAAAAGTATTATATCTCCCCATATTGATCTGTAGACTCAATGGAATTCTAACCAAATCTCAGAAGACCAGGTATAGCCAAGACACTGAAAGAGAACAAAGTAGCAAAACTGGTTTTACTGCATAACAATAATAAAACTTTATTCTGATAAAACTGTAATAATTAAAAGGCAGTGTGGTATTGGTGCTAGGTTGAATGAGAAGACCAGTAGAACAGGATACCCCAGAAACAAATGGATTCATTAATAGGTGCTTATTTTATTAGGAGGAAGAAAAGTTGTCACTGCAAAACAGCATGGAAAGAACAGTCTTGTCTTTTTTTTTTTTTTTTTTTTTTTCAACGTTTATTTATTTTTGGGACAGAGAGAGACAGAGCATGAACGGGCGAGAGGCAAAGAGAGAGGGAGACACAGAATCGGAAACAGGCTCCAGGCTCTGAGCCATCAGCCCAGAGCCCGACGCGGGGCTGGAACTCACAGACCGCGAGATCGTGACCTGGCTGAAGTCGGACGCTTAACCGACTGCGCCACCAAGGCGCCCCAAGAACAGACTTTTCAATAAACAATGCTGGGAATATGGGGGGACAAATCAATTGAAGACACGTATATAAACTCCCATTTCATACTATACTAAAAAAAAGGTATTCAGATAGATTATTAAGCGAAATGGAAAAGTTAAAACCAGAAAGCATACCTTAAAAAATAGAAGATAGAAGAATATCATCATGGCCTTGGAGTATAGTTTTATTAGGTCACAACAATCTCAAGCATAAAGGAAAAGATTGATAAATTTGGCTAAAACTTTCTAATAATGAAAATGAAAGACACCAAAAAAACACCGTTAAGAGTAAAAAGCAAGACAGTGTGTGAGAAGATATTTATGACACACATAATCAAAAGAGTGTGTAAATATATAAAAACTCCCACAAATCATTAAGAAAAATGTAGAAATTCCAGTGGGAAAATGCATAAAAATTTTAAATAGGCACTAGACAAAAGATAAAATCCAAATGGCTAATAAACATGAAAATATGCTTAACTCATTAATAACTGAGATACAAAATAAAATCACAATAAAATACTACCATGTATCTACTGGAAAGTATAATAATATCAAATGTTGATGAGGTTATGGAGTAGTGGAAACTCACTACATGCTGGTGGGTGTGTACATTGGTACAATTTGGAAAACCATATCTGTTGAGTTGGAGATTGTATTCTGTGTGATCCAACAATTTTGCTCTTAAAGTGTACCCAGAAACATGCACATGTGCACCAGAAGCCATTACAGGAATGTTCTTAGCACTATTTATAATAATGAAAAATTAGAAACAACTCCTATCCATTAACAGTAGAATAAATAATGGTATATTCATATAATGGAAAAATATATACTTACAAAAAGGAATGAAGACAACTATAACCAGTAGTATAGATGAATCTTATAAACATTGAAAGGGAAAAGCCAACACTGAAAAATATGTATTGTAAGATTCCACTTATATAAAGTTCAAAAAAAGGTAAAATTAAACTGGTTTTTAGGAATGCCCATTTGATAAAACAATAAGGAAAAGTATGACTATGATTACCATAAAAATCAAGTATTTAGAGGGCTGGAGGGAAGAATATGTGATAGGAAAAGGGAATGCACAGAGGGGCTTCTTGGGATGTTGGCAATGAATTTCTTGATCTAGGTAGTAGCTGCATGGTAATTTGCTTAATAATAAGTAAGCTAATATGCATATTATGCACTTTTCTGCATTTGTGGCTTTTTTCACCATTTAGAAAAGATTTTAAAATATATACCTACATAGATACATATTATATACATACATACATATGCAAATAGTAGTTATAAAGATAGATGGTCCTTAGGCAGAATGGTGTTAATAAATGGTGCTGGGCTGTCTGCTTTGGCAGACTGCCTTGCTGATCTTCCTTAATAAGGCTATTGAAGCCTCCCACATATATATGTATATGATTAAAGTCAAACTGTGAGAGGAGAGATCTATAAATTTTAATCTTGACGGATTTAAAATTTTCTAAATGCCTTCGATCTTATTCTTTAGGCAGAAAGTTGTTTTTCATCTCATTTGGTGGTTTGGCCAAATGAAATTTTTATGGTGACCTTCAGTCAATTTTATGCCATAGAATTACCTGTAACCTTTCTTGTAATATATCAAAATAACAAAGTTTTTCTTATATGTTTTCTCCTTTACTATCTTCACTTCTATCTTATAATCGTGCAGCAAATTGAATGATACCTTTGAAAACTTGTTTCTGGACTATCCTTAATATATCACCCTTGGTTTTCCTTATGTGCAAAGGAGACATTTAAATTGGGATTTGTATAATTCAAGGTTTTTAGGAATTTTAAGGTTTTTTTTTTCAACATGGCTTTGATTCTAGTCACCACACATTTCTAGCCCTAGCATTCTGTAACCAAGGAAACGCCCTACTTTCAGCATAGCACAGTACAAGTGTACCTTTTAAAAAAATATTCCAGTTTGAATATTCTGTGTATTCTGGAGATAATATTCTAAAGATTATCAG
This sequence comes from Acinonyx jubatus, assembly GCF_027475565.1. Classification (NCBI taxonomy): domain Eukaryota; kingdom Metazoa; phylum Chordata; class Mammalia; order Carnivora; family Felidae; genus Acinonyx; species Acinonyx jubatus. The sequence goes on along the minus strand of NC_069382.1, from coordinate 120,628,610 downwards.
TGATCCTGGTGTTAGGGGGAAATGAAACCTAAATTTTATATCTTAAAATTGCCCAAAACAAAATGTCAAGTGTAAAAAAGGTCTTTGTTTCTCCCAAATAATAATAACCTGAAGCTGCCATTGCTGTATATGTGCACATATACAGCTTAGGGAAACCAATGGCTGAAATAAAATCCAACTGAAAAATAAAATTTAAGTTTAAAAATTTCTATGTAGCAAGTTTCTAACGTCAGTTCATCTACATTTATTGTAAGCTGTATAAATATACCCAGGGCATTTAGGTAGACCAGTTTAGGTTAAAATACAAAGATGAAAGAGGTATGTCTACTCTAATGAGGGAGACAGATATGGATATGAATATAAAACCTGCAATTAAGTAAGTTCTATAATAAAAAAAAGTTATTAGGGGTGCAAACAATTTGATAAGAGTAGAACTTACTATGAAGAGAATTTTTAACAATATAATTGGGATGTAAATTTTTCTGTTAAAATACCTTCACACTGTTGGTTATCAGAAAGCTCAAAAGTTATTTTTTCTTTCAACTTTTATTACGGAAATTTTAAAACCTATTCAGATGTAGTGAGAATATAGTCTAATGAACCACCAAAGATCCATCACCCAAGCAAACTTGAAATTAATGAAAACCTGAAGTCCTTTTTCAAAACATGGCTTTTAAAGTTCAGAAAGTTACAGATTTATTAACTGCCTTAGATAAATAACATCTAGGGGCACCTAGGTGTCTCAGTCTGTAGAGCGTCCGACTTCAGCTCAGGTCATGATCTCATGGTTCGTGGGTTTGAGCTCCATGTAGGGCTCTGTGCTGACAGCTCAGAGCCTGCAGCCTGCTTCAGGTTCTATGTCTCCCTCTCTCTCTTCCCCTCCCCCACTCACACTCTGTCTCTCTCAAAAAAAATAAATAAATAAACATTTTAAAAATTAGAAAAATAACATCTATACAAGTATGAATCCAAATATATACGTATGGTATAGTTTGAAATTTACTAATAGCTCTTTACTTTTCAATAACTTTCTATTCACATGCCATTAGTGAGTATATTTTTACTTTATATAACAGCATATGTGTTTTATTTTAAACAGTGTATTTAATAGTATTACCTTTTTAAAACATGAGCATAATATCTACAATAACAGTGGAGTGCTATTACTTTCCTTCAAAGCTGAGAATCAATTTGTTTAGGTGCTGCAGACATTGCAAAAAGTGCCCTAATGTCAAGTAAAAAAGAAAATTGAAATAAAACTTTTGTGTATATAAGCTGCACTGTCAGATAGTTCCTTTTGAAACTCAAATCTTCAGAGATGTATTATGTAATCATGCATTTTCTTGATTTCTTATAAGTCTTCATAATAGGTTGCTTATACCAGAACTTCTGTTTCATCTCAAGTTTTGGTTATTTTGTTCACATTATTTTTTAGATGCTATTAAACTACAGCTGGTGGAAGCAGGGCTGGTAGAATGTCTACTAGAGACTGTTCAGGAGAAAGTGGATAGTGAAAAAGAGGAGGATATTGCTGAGCTCAAAACTGCTTCAGATCTAATGGTTTTATTACTTCTTGGAGGTGAGTTATAATTTAAGTCAACCTAAGAACATGATTATTAGATTTTTTTTAATATATTGTCTCTTTTGTGAACACTATATATATTAGGCATTTTCTCATTTTCCTGCCTCATTTAATCCTGGTGTGATGATTTGAAACCTTAAACACATCATGAAGAGAACTAGAGATAGTGAACCTGGAAAAGAGGGGTTTTCACTATCTTACAATATTCAAAGAGCTGTCATAGGACAACTGTGGCACTAAAAGCTAGAGGGCTACTTGGGACTTAGACTAGAAAAATCCTAAACTCTTTTATAAAAAGAGTCATTACTTGTCCTTTTATGAAATATCATTTCTGAAGTGTATAGTTATCCAGTTGGATATTCATTTAGGAATATGGATTTGTTGCTCTATATTCTTTTCCTTTTATCTATTTGTTTCATTTACTTCCAGATGAATCCATGCAGAAATTATTTGAAGGAGGAAAAGGTAATGTGTTTCAAAGGGTGCTGTCCTGGATTCCATCAAATAACCACCAGCTACAGCTTGCTGGAGCACTGGCCATTGCAAATTTTGCCAGAAATGGTAAGCATGTCATATTATCCTTTTTAAATCAGATGTTCTATTTTGTTTTTGTTTTTGTTCACCGTCACATGTACTAAAACGAACAGTTCAGAAGTTAGTATGAAGTGACTGCTACCTTAATTTTTTAGAGATACGAAATACTTAGTGTTTTTTTGTTTTTGTTTTTGTTTTTTTTTAAGTAAGCTCTGCTTACCAACACAGGGCTTGAGCTCACTACCCCAAGATCAAAATTCACATGCTATACCAGCTGAGCCAGCCAGGCACCCCTACTTAGTGCTGTTTCTAGCAAATTACATATTTTGTGCAATTTAACTAAGTCCTGGTATTTTAAAGATCATGAATAGTGATTGTAAAGTCCTTCTTTGAGTACTCTATACTTTAGAGATCAGTAAATTTGAGTCCCATTCTAATATCCTCTTACCTGGGAGGATATGCTCTCTTGCCTGGTGATTGTTTTTTTAAGTTTTTATTTATTTATTTTGAGAGATAGAGAACGAACAGGGGAGGGGCAGAAAGAGAGGGAGGAACAGAGGATCCAAAGCGGGCTTTGTGCTGACAGCAGAGTGCCTGATGTGGGGCCCAAACCCATGAACCATGAGATCATGACCCAGACTGAAGTCAGTTGCTTAACCAACTGAACCACCTAGGTGCCCCGCCTGGTGATTTTTTAATTTAATAATGTGAGTATTATTTGTAGGGTTATTGTGCCTTATTTATCCTTTTGTGCCTACTGAACTTAAGTGTGAGTAATCCTCTCGTTTAGACTAGAATATTTAATTTGGTTTAATAACATTTCCAAGGCACCAGACCTTCATGTTCCTTTCTGAAGTCTGGAACTTCTGTTCAGTCTAGAAACTTATACTGTGTCTAGGAAAATCGGTTCTTCTTGTTTTTAGCTTGAATTTATTCTAATGTGAATTGTATATCATAATGGATGGCTTATTTCATTTTTACTTCCTTACTTCTGAGGATGATCATTCACTCCTTAGTGATGTAATTAGGAATAATAAAATATTGGTAATTGTTGAAGGTAAATGTGGAGTAGTGAGTGGTTCATTATAATATTCTCTCTGCTTTATACATACGTATTTCAAAAGTTTTGTCATTGAAAAATAAACATCAGCCATGATAACAAAATATAGAGTACTGTCACTGTAACATTGGCAGGACTTAGGCCTATTTGACTATAAATGAAAATTATTGGTAGACATTTTAAGCATGTGGTTTCTATTTACTCATCTAATATATTGTCAGGCTCTATGCTAGAGATTTTTCTGGTCATGACTTCTCACTCAATAAAGAAAAAAATCTATAAATCTGATGGGAGAAAGTATTGGAATTCATCTTATTTTCATGTAGTTCCATTTCCCCTAATGTATAATGGACAATTGATAGGCATCACTATTATAAAATATTTATAGGTATTTGTAAAGAGGAAAGGAAAAAATGCTTTTGTTTTGTTCAGATGGAAATTGTATCCATATGGTAGACAATGGAATTGTAGAAAAACTTATGGATTTACTGGACAGACATGTAGAAGATGGAAATGTAACTGTGCAGCATGCAGCATTAAGTGCCCTCAGAAATCTGGCCATTCCAGGTAAGACTTAAAAATGGTGAACAACTATGTAAGAAATAAGATCTATTGTTTTGGGAAGGTATTTATTTTATGTGATTTGTGGACCTGCCCTGACCAAGAAAAAAAAATCTTCAAATTATTTATATTTTTCTCACTAATAAATGGAGATATATCAAATAAGTTTTCTAAGACTATACAGGTATAATTGTTGTATTTGTTCAGATCATTCAAATATTCTGTTACCTTTTGTAAACTCCTAGATTTTCATCATATTGTATGGTTAAGCTTTTTTAAGCATCTTCAGTTGAGGTAGGATAATAGCATCATTTAAGAGAGTCCCTATAAGAATGACTTTTAGGGGGGGGTTCCCCTTCTGTATAAGCAGACATAAGTTTTAAAAATAGCCTTAATGTGTCTTTGGATTAAAGACACTTTGAGCCATGAAATCACATTATCATGGTAAATAGTACAGGAGATAGTTAAAGCTATTATTCTACTTTCTAAAAATAAATTTCTGATTAGGTAAAATAGTATAACTGTATGATGATACAATCTATAAGATATCAATTTGGTTCATATAACAGATTAATATTGCTTATTAATGTCTATAACATCTATAGTAACACAATTGGATCAAGAACACAGGTAAAAAGAAACATTTATTAAGCCTGAGGAATTGTGCTTTTTGTAAATAAGAAGACAACATTGTCAGAGTTCCTTTTCAAATTGTTTAAGTGTTTTGAGATTAGGTTTAAAAAGCCAGTATGTATGATTTTGTATGTTATGCTCCTAAAGACAAACAAGATAATTACCCTCACCCCCAGTCCCATTCTTAAAATACACAGAAAAGCAACATGACCTTTAAATAGAAAAATGTAACATGGGGCCTTAAAAATAGTAAGACAATAAATGTATATTGAACTGAATGACTATCATCAAGAATGCTAGCACCATTTTAACTATATTCTTTTTCCTCCTCTCTCTCTCTCTCTCTCTCTCTCTCTCTCTCTCTCTCTCTAGTTGTAAATAAAGCAAAGATGTTATCAGCTGGAGTCACCGAGGCAGTTTTGAAATTCCTTAAGTCCGAAATGCCCCCAGTTCAGTTCAAACTTCTGGGAACGTTGAGAATGTTAATAGATGCACAAGGTAAAAGAAATGCTTTCCCAAGGTACATTTTTGGTATGACAGTCAGTGTGCCTTAGTTGAAAAGGACTTGTTTTTAGCTTTGAGAATTATGTAATCATAAAGATAAATGGCAAATAAAAGGCAAAAAGAGACTGGTTTTAGAGCTCCATTCATTAATCCCCATGCTTGGTTATAATTGACTTTAAATGGAAATTATATTGCATCTCTTTATTGTACATATAATCCTGGTTTATCACTGATTCATTAGCAGTTCTGAAGGGTTTTTATGTTTTAGTATTTCATACCCATTTTTACTTTGTCTTAAGAATCCTGTTTCAATATACTGACAGTCAAAATTTTTTTTAATTTGTTTGGCAGACAGGGAGATCATTTTTCTGTTTACAGAAACAACCATGAAAACCACTGCTTGGAATGACTTACGTTTATTTACTTATTTCTAAATTCTAAACCTTTGTCTGTATTGATTCCTCAGAGTCCTTCTGATACTCTTTGTTGTATTTTGCCAGAGTACTAACAGACTACCAGGCTGAACCACAAGAGTATAAAATTGTATTTTTGTATTTTGTATTAAAGTCCACCACTTTATAGAAAAAGCTAAACAGTCCATCAGATACGGAGTATTCGCAGTTCTTAATAAAATCATTGTGCTGTGGTTTTAGATGTATAGTTTCCTTTTGCACTCTTACAGTCCGTGCCAGGTACTTCAGTTGGTTGCCTATCAGTGATTGTTTCTTTTGTGGTTTGCCTTCTTTCCTATAGCAGAAGCTGCTGAACAACTGGGAAAGAATGTTAAATTAGTGGAGCGCTTGGTGGAATGGTGTGAAGCCAAAGATCATGCTGGTGTGATGGGGGAGTCAAACAGACTGCTGTCTGCCCTCATACGACACAGTAAATCAAAAGTAAGTTCCAGAGGAAACCATTTGCTGGAAAACCTGCAAGTGGCCCCTTTGGAAACTCAATATCATAGATCCTATAAATAAGCTTGCATTTCACTATTTATATATAAATACATTACAGGTGTACCTCAGAAATATCATATAGGTTCAGTTCCAGAACACTGCAATAAAGTGAAAATGCAGTAAAGCAAGTCAAATGAACATTTTGGTTTCCTAATGTATATAAAGTTGTGTTTACACTATATTGTAGTCTCTTTTTAAATTTTTTTTTTTCAACGTTCATTTATTTTTTTTGGGACAGAGAGAGACAGAGCATGAACGGGGGAGGGGCAGAGAGAGAGGGAGACACAGAATCGGAAACAGGCTCCAGGCTCTGAGCCATCAGCCCAGAGCCTGAGGCGGGGCTCGAACTCACGGACCACGAGATCCTGACCTGGCTGAAGTTGGACGCTTAACCGACTGCACCACCCAGGCGCCCCTATTGTAGTCTCTTAAGTGTGCAATAACATGTTTTAAAAAAATCATTTTTATGCCTTCATTAAAAAAACACTTTATGCCTAAAAATGCTAACCGTCATCTGAGCTTTCAGTGAGTTGTCAATCACTGATTGTACATCACCATAACAAACATAATAATAATGAAAAAGTTTGAAATTTTGTAAGAATTACCAAAAGGTGATGCAGGCATAAAGTGAGCAAATGCTGTTGGAAAAATGGCTGACAGACTTGCTTAACACGGGGCTGCTACAAACCTTCAGTTTGTAAAAAACACAGTATCTGTGAAACACAATAATAAAATGAAGTGCAATGAAATGAGGGATGCCTGTGATCCAGAATTCTGAAAAAAGAACTGAAAATTGAGGCTTTTAATTAGTTCTAGTCCATCATAGTTAAGAGTAAGGCTTTGGAATCAGACAGAGGAGTTCACGTAGTATCCCCACTATTTACTTGGTCAAGTGTCTTTCACATCTCAGTGTATTAAACCTGGGGTGATACCCACCCGAAAGTGTTGTGAGAATGATTCAGTGAGATCACCTATATGAAGTACTCAACTGGAATGTAGGACAAAGTAAGCACTCAGTAAATGGAACCACCATAAATGTTGATGTTATTATTTTTACCACTATCCTCAGAGTAAAATATCTTCTGTGTACCAAGCACTGACCAAGCTAGCTAATGATATTAAAAATTAAATGATATCTAGATAGTATATGGTGCCCTGAACTCACAAAGTTGGATGAAATCCATTCTCATAGCAGTGTCCAATCTAGTATGTGTCTGACATGTGGTTGATAACCTGTTTTTGTTCAGTGAATGACTAAATGAATTATTTTAAAGATCATAATGGTGGGAAGCTAAGCCAGCTGATTTAGTATCTGTATTATATACCTTTTATTTTTTTTAAGCCTGTTATCCAGAGTGAGCCTTTTGACCATTTCACTTATGTCCATGGGAAAATGCATCACAACTTCTTAACCTAATCTTGGAACTAAATTCATTAAACTGTTAGACTAAATTGAGAGTTGAGGCTTTTCTGCTAATATTTATCACAGGGTTCCCTTTCCCTCATCTAAACCCCTACTCTCCCCTCCCCCAAGAAAAAAGCTTTCCAGTACCCATTAAGCATCCATCACATGTAGGTGCTTTAAAAAGACAAGAGCAACATTACATTGTACCTTTCTAGGAGTGTGTGTGTGTGTGTGTGTGTGTGTGTGTGTGTGTGTGTGTAACAAAAACAATTTCCCCCATAGAATCTTTTTTTTTATTTCAAGTTTTTATTTAAATTCTAGTTAGTGTAACAAAAGGGACGCCTGGGTGGCTCAGTCGGTTAAGCATCTGACTCTTGATTTCAGCTCAGGTCATAATCTCAGGGTTCGTGGGTTCAAGCCCCACATCGGGTTCTGCACTGACAGTGCACAGCTTGCTTGGGATTCTCTCTCTCCCTCTTTCTGCCTCTCCCTCACTTGTGCACTCTTTCTCTCAAAATTAAATAAATGTAAAACAAAATTTTTTTAAAGAAAACTGTTCCCCCCTTGAATATTCCTTTATTTTTTTTTTCTTTTCAATTTTTTTTTCAAATTCTAGTTAGTTAACCTATATGGTAAAATTGGTTTTAGGTGTAAAATTTAGTGATTCATCACTTACATACAATAGCCATGATACAAGATTATAACTTTATGGGCACATTATAACTTTATGTTTATAATTCAGTACCAAATAGACTGGGTTTTGTTTGTTTGGGTTTTTTTTTTTTTTTTTTTGCATATCTTTCCTACAGTTGAGTGTATATTGCTGCTAAGCAGCAATAGGAACCTTGATTGACATACTTTAATGATCAGAACACAGGTGTGTTCCTTCTGGAGCTCCAGATTAGAATTATTTTCAAATTTCACAAGCATTGAAGTGGAATCTGCGATTCCTTTTGAGCAGTTTTCAGAACATGTTCTATTGAATAATAACCCTAAAGAATATTCCACAAAGAGAAACGGTTGTACGATCAGATTAGTTAGAGAAATAGTTCATTTCTTTTCCCTGCCTTTGAAATTCACAGCACACATTAGCACTACTCTAAAAACAAACAAACAAACAAAAAATCCTTTACTATCGCACAGTGGGCCTTTTTTGCAAGTTGCATCTATTAAATACACTCCACTGAACATACTTTGGAAAATGCTGCTCTGGAATAAGCTTTTAAACACTAGGTTCAAGGGTTTTTTTCTGTTTTTTTGTTTGTTTTTTTTTTTTTACATTCCTGTAGATCCTTAACCAACTGTTGTGAATTATAGCTCTGTCCTTGTGTTATTTTTAAACTTTGAAGATCCTACTCCTTTTAAAGTCACCCTGAATTCTGTCTTAGAGTCCAACCCTCTGAAAGTTTGCACTGACTCACAGGGTTTCACACTAGCTTAGTCATCTCAGCCATATACAGTATATTTCTGCACTTGTGCCAATAGGTAAATTCACATCTTCCTTCAAAAGAGTGCCCTGGACTAGAACTCTTGAGCAACTAGCTGGACCTTCTGATTTAGATATCAAAAACAGAAAATATATTTTGCCTCTACATTAGGAACATAAAAATTACCTCCTGTCAAAGACACTTTTTTCTTTCCTTTAAGAGTGAAACATTCTTCGTCAATTATCAAGCTAAAAACTTGTCTAAACAAATGTTTTTAGTCATTCGCTCATTCATCTGACAAACATTTAAATCCTACACTGAGAAGTAGTTTTTGATGCTACAAAGTTGAGAAAGAAAATTTTTTGTTAGGTGATTCAGTGCCTACACCAATCTGCAATCCTATAAATTACCTTGAACTCAGGCCTATTTCAGAACATTACATTGTAATAATCAGTGTTATTATACAGTTTTCAACAAAGTTTTTAGCAGGAATTTATCTCAGTTATTAAGGGTATATTGACCATAAAAGTTAAATATGCAAGACTGTTACATAGATAATTTGCCTTGGTTATGTATGTACCAAAATTTAGCTTTCCATAAGAAAACTTGAGAAACAGGATTGCAAAATAACACATCATTTAAAACTTTGTGAAGCATTAAAGTATGTCCAAAATTTTTGGAGATTTTGCAGATACATCTAGGGTTTAGAAGGATTACCCAGAAAAATATCTTACTATTTCTACAGTTTACTTATTATAAGTGAAATGATTTTAGAAATGTTAAAATTATTTTTAGATGTGGATATTGAAATTATTTGTAATTCTCCAGACGAACCTCTTTGCTCTGTGGAATGGTGCTGATATCCCTTTTTTTTTTTTTTAATATCTTGAAGTTTAAAAATGTAACTTTAAAATACATCCATAGAGCCTCTTTAGAACACATTAAGTGACTGCCTGTGTGTGCATGGCACTATGATGAATTCAGTACACTTACTTTTGGTTAGACCACAAACGGTCTAACTGCCTGGATTTGAATCATGGCTTTTTACCTCTTAATCACTGACAATTTTCATAACTTAATCTGAGCTTCAGTTTCTTCGTCTATTAACTGGAGAAAATATCTAGCTAATGGGATTTTCTTTGAGGATAAAAATATGCTAATATCTGTAAGCTACCCTGTATAATGTCTAGCGTGTAGTGGTTGCTCTATAGAGGGCAGCTATCAATATCATTCTCTTTTGTCATATAACACAAATACAATGCTTCATTTGTCTTTTATCCCCCATTCTGTCAGGCACAGTAACTCCATAGCGGACCTACTCAGTAAAACTTACTGAAGTAGGAGGAGAGAGGGCAAGGCATTTAAAAAAAAAAAAAAAACTTCAATATCTGTTCAAAAAAGTGAGATGGAAAAGGACCTATGCTTGAACTTACGGGGGAGCTATTTGCTTCTGATATACAGTTTCCTTCTTCATTCATGACCTGCCCCTTCTACTACAGTGGACTTTCCAGGGTGAATCACAAAATAAAGGATGAAATAATAGGCCAGGAACCTTCATTAGGTGACTGCATGTTTGTCTATGAATCTCTTGTGGTCTTCTTTACTCAATAAATTACTTTGTGATTTTTATAAAATTCTTCACTAATTTTAAGAATTTTATATCTGTTTCAGTAAAGTGCCCACCCAGTAAGCAGTGTGTTGAGAGGCTTTCTTTTCATTAGAAGAGACTTTAAAAGATCGTTTTTCACTTACTAAAAGAGGTTGATGAGAAAAAGCTTGTTGGATGCTAGAACACAACTACCATAAAATCTCAGTACTAGGACCCCATCAGTTTAGATTGTTTGATCTCTAAATGTTGTTTGGGCTCAAAGCAAAGACATTACAGATAGTTTTCTTAAGAATTTATATAAAGTGGAACCATTAAAAAAAAAAAAAAAAACCTTTTTCAGGGTGCCTGGGTGGCTCAATCGGTTAAGCGTCTGACTTTGGCTCAGGCCATGATCTCACGGTTTGTGAGTTCGAGCCCCACATCAGGCTCTGTGCTGACAGCTCAGAGCCTGGAGCCTGTTTCAGATTCTGTGTCTCCCTCTCTCTCTGCCCCTTGCCTGCTCACACACTCTGTCTCAAAAATAAACATTAAAAAAATAAAAATAACCCTTTTTCAAATATTTTAGCAGATTAATTTTAAAAATATTTCTAATTACAGTAGTTATATACTCTTGAAGCTAATGCAGATGGGGTATTTAATATCTGGCACTTCAAATGACTGAAAGTAGTAAGAACCAAGAAAATTACTTTTAAAAATTCTCTAATTGAGACTTTGCACTAAATCATATTTAGGCCAAGAGTTTTCAGGCAACAAAACTTTGAGATGAAAACAAAAAAATAAATAAATGTGACCATTTTTAAAAATCTAACTTTTGCCATATATTCTTATATGTTCTTTTTATGTAATAACCGTGTAATTATCACACAAACATATGATAACACATTATTCCAGCATTATAGAAAAAGTCACCAAGATGCAGAGAGGTTCTGTAATTTCCTTGGTCAATGTTGGCACTGGGCTTTTTTCAATCTGGAGCACACTGTCTCCTTTGCCATTGGAGAGGACAGAGCTATAGGTACCATGAGAAATGAGGGAAACAATTTTTTTTTTTAATGTTTATTTTTGAGAGAGCGCATGCACATGAGCACGAAGGGGGGAGGAGCAGAGGGAGGGAGACACAGAATCCAAAGCAGGCTCCAGGCCCTGAGCTGTCAGCATAGAACCTGATGCAGGGCCTGAATCCACGAACCTTGAGATCATGACCTGAGCCAACGTTGGACGTTCAACTGACTGAGCCACCCAGGTGCCCGAGGGAGACAGAATTTTGATGTAAGTTCTCCTCAAGTCCTTTTGCATGTAATCCAGTTTTGTCAGATCCAACAAAGACATAAAAGCTTAAAAAAAACAAGAGACTTTACCTGGATCACCTGGGGAACAACTGCCTGGTGCTGTAATAAACATTTAAAAGGAAGGACTTTTTTTGTTGTTGTTATTCCAAGTTTTACTCTCTTTTGTTAATCCTGTGGTAAGGCAACATTTGGGGCAATCACACTTTTATTTCTTTGGTAGCTTCTGGGACTCCCTATTCCTTGCTATGAACTGCAATGGTCTTTTCCACCTGGGTAATTTAAGTTGTCATCTTTTGATGAATTTATTTAAAGCTAAAAGCTTTTTCCTTTTCTTCTGTGAAGAAAAAAAAATATGGTTAAATGTAATGATTCATACAGGACACTGTCAGGAAACCACTCAATTTAACAATGAATTGACTGGCTATAGTACAGTTTCTTTCTGTTTAAAAGTAAAGTTTATAATTCTTTGATATTTATTTATTGTAGGATGTAATTAAAACCATTGTACAGAGTGGTGGCATCAAGCATCTAGTTACCATGGCAACTAGTGAACATGTAATAATGCAGAATGAAGCCCTTGTTGCTTTGGCACTAATAGCAGCTTTAGAATTGGGTAAGTACCCCAGTGTCGAACTTATTTTCTCCTATTTTTATCTTGGATGAAATGAAGCACAGGAGTGGAATAGAAGTCAGACAAAACCATGACTAGAAGCCTTTTGCTAGTGTGTGTCTGCAACCTAGAGCTAAGAATATAGGAGATCATGTTTTGTAGATTGCGATGACAGCTTTTGCTTTCAGTAACATTTTTAGGCCAATCATTGACTCTCTTTTAGAGTTTGACTCTTAAATGTTACTTCAAGTTATAGGCACTTAGTGAATACAGAAAACATTTTCAGAAGGCCTCCCAGAGAAATGAAACATTATTTAGAATACAACAGCGGGTTTAGAGTCTGCTACTCTTCCAGTGACCCAGACCTTTTCTTCCATCTCTACTATGGATTCTCTTATCTCCTTCTATCACCATGATTTCTGTTGCTTTACAGTATTGCCCTCATTCTAAATTTTCACCTTCTGGATCAGTCTTCTGTGTGTTTTACATTCAGAATTCTGCAAAAGCAGAGTTTAAATCAGTTAATTTCTGTCTAGTATATAGCATCCCTCTTGGTCAGAATTCTTCTTGAGAAGCTAGTTCATAGGCATCTAGCTTATGGATAGTAACCTTTGTCCCAGGAACCAATCTCTGATTTGTTAGCTGGGGACAATCAGTCACATGCCTGTGGTTAAGGCCTGAGGCTGCCTTCCACAAAGGAGGACTATAGACTTAGTAGGTTTGTCCTGTCAAAGCCATTTAGATAAACACTGTTAACTGATCACCTCTTAATTCCCAGTGATGACTTATATCCATAATTCTACACAAGAGCAAGTGGACCCACCAACCCCTATCCTAAGGGAGAGGCCAAAACATAAACATCATATATCTTCCTCTAGTGTCACATTTACTCAGATTTTAGATGTGAGAGATTTGGATTTTTTCATCTAAAAGGGTTTTGAATTTTAAAAGTCTTTAAAAAATCACAGGTATAAATAGGATGTAAAATTTTTCTTAATTTTAAAGATAAAACACTTCAAGAAAACATATGCTTATTCTCAGTGACTTGGCCTATAGTTAGAGATGCTTTGGAGGTCATTTTGAGTCCTGGATTAGTCATGACTTAACACAGGGTTTGGGTGGAATCAACCTAGAAGTCCAACCATCTTGGAGGGTTAGGTTGGAGGAGCTATGATGAATGAAGGTGGGAATCATTGAGGACATTGAATACCAAACTGGGTTCATGGCATGATTTTAAATGGTTTAAAGTGATGGGGCAATTTCAGAATAGGCTTGACCACCCAGCCTGGGATGAATCTGGTTTTGTGCCAGTATCTTCCAAACAAGCTGTAATTGCATTGCTTCCTGATAGCAGAGCATTTGCCTGAATCTGGTCCCCTTACCGTAGAATTATATAAAAGGCAGTACAAACTTTTTTTATTGTTACCTAATGTTTTCTAGGCTCCTTGGGCTTAAGATAATACTTTTTAATATACAACCCACTTTGAAAACCATTATTTTGCTAGCCTTGTTTCCTTACAGGTGTTTGACATGATTAAGGAATTACAAATCTTTTGTATGATAATAGTATTAAAGCAACCTTTAAGAGTCTTTTTTTTCTTTTTATTTAATTATAAATTCACATGCAGTTTTGTAAAACTAAAAAAAAAATACTACAGAGATCCCTTGTATACTTTGCCCAGTTTCTCCCAATGGTAACATTTTGCAAAACTATAAACAATATTTTAACTATTCATGTAATTTACCAGTCCTACACAGATTTCCCCAGTCGTTTGTGTGCGCTTGTTAGGTTCTATATAGTTTTATGATGTATAGGGTTGTGTATCAACCACCATAGTCAAGCTACTGAATGGCTTAATGCCACAAGGATCCCTCCACTTATAACCACACTCACCTACCTCCCACTCTTACCCCTCACCTTGCTTCTAATCCCTAGAAACCACTAATCTTCCCTTCATTTCTAAAATGTTATATATATAGAATCATGTAGTATGTGACCATTTGGGATTGTCTCCCATAATTTCCTAAAGAGTCATCCAATTTGTTTGAGTCTCAATAATTTTTTTTATTGCTGAATAGTGTTCGATGGTAGGTACATACCAGTATTTGTTTAACCATTCTTGTCAAAAAACATCTGGGCTGATTCCAGTTTGGGGCTTTTAAAACTAAATAACTACTATAAATATTCATGTGTAAATTTTTTTGTGAGCATTGTATCCATTTCTTTGTATATATGTCTAGGAGTGCAATTGTTAGGTTATATGGTAACTACAGGTTTAATTTTTTATGAAACTGTCAAACTATTTTCCAGAATGACTGTACCATCTACATTCCCGCCAGTACTATATAGGTGATCTAGTCCTCTCCACATCCTCACCAGATATTTGGTGTTGACACTTTTTTATTTTAACCACTCTGATAGCTGTAGTTAAAGTATCTCATTATGGTTTTAATTTCCATTTTTCTGATGGTAAAGCATATGAAAAGATGTTCATCATTATTTGCCATCTGTATACATTCTTTGGTGAAATACCTATGGATATTTTTTGCTCATTTTTTTAAATTTATTTTTTAATTTACATCCAATTTAATTAGCATATAGTGCAATAATGATTTCAGGAATAGAATCCAGTGATTCATCCCCTGTGTGTAACACCTAGTGTTCATGCCAACAAGTGTCTTCCTCAATGACCCTTGCCCATTTAGCCATCACCCCACCCACAACCCCTCATTTTGTTCTCTATATTTAAGAGTCTCTTATGTTTTGTCCCCCTCTCTGTTTTTATATTATTTTTGCTTCCCTTGCCCATGTTCATCTGTTTTGTATCTTAAATTCCTCATATGAGTGAAGTTATATGATATTTGTCTTACTCTGACTTATTTCGCTTAGCATAATACCCTCTAGTTCCATCCACATTGTTGCAAATGGCAACATTTCATTCTTTTTGATTGCCATGTAATACTCCATTGTGTATACATATACCACATCTTGTTTATCCATTCATCTTTTGGTGGTCATTTGGGCTCTTTCCATACTTTGGCTATTGTCAATAGTGCTGCTATAAACATTGGGGTGCATGTAGTCTTTCAAAACAGCACACCTGTATCCTTTGGATAAATACCTACTAGTACAATTGCTAGGTCGTAGGGTAGTTCTATTTTTAATTTTTTGAGGAACCTCCATATTGTTTTCCAGAGCAGCTGCACCAGTTTGCATTCCCACATGCAAAAGAGATCCTCTTTCTCTGCATCCTCACCAACATCTGTTGTTGCCCAAGTTGTTAATGTTAGCCATTCTGACAGGTGTAAGGTAGTATCTCATTGTGATTTTGATTTGTATTTTCCCTGGTGATGAGTGATGTTGAGCATTTTTTCATGTGTCAGTTGGCCATCTGGATGTCTTCTTTGGAAAAGTGTCTATTCATGTCTTTTGCCCATTTCTTCACTGAATCATTTGTTTTTTGGTATTGAGTTTGATAAGTTCTTTATAGATTTTTGGATACTAACCTTTTATCTGATAAGTCATTTACAAATACCTTCTCCCATTTGTGGTTGTTTTTTAGTTTTACTGATTGTTTCCTTCACTGTGCTGATGCTTTTTGTCTTATGAGGTCCTAATAGTTCATTTTTGCTTTTGTTTCCCTTGCCTCTGGAGACATGTTGAGTAAGAAGTTTGGCTGAGGTCAAAGAGGTTCCTGTCTCCTTTCTCCTCCAGGATTTTGATGGCTTCCTGTCTTACATTTAGGTCTTTCATCCATTTTGAGTTTATTTTTGTGTATGGTGTAAGAAAGTGGTCCAGGTTCATACTTCTGCATGTTGCTGTCCAGTTTTCCCAGCACCACTTGCTGAAGAGACTGTCTTTATTCCATTGGATATTCTTTCCTGCTTTGTCAAAGATTAGTTGGCCATATGTTTGTGGGTCCATTTCTGGGTTCTCTGTTCTCTTCCATTGATCTAAATGTCTGTTTTTGTGCCAATACCATACTGTCTTGATGATTACAGCTTTGTAATATATCTTGATGTCCAGGATTGTGATGATGCCTCCAGCTCTGGTTTGCTTTTTCAGGATTGCTTTGGCAATTCGGGGTCTTTTCTGGTTCCATACAAGTTTTAGGATTGTTTGTTCTAGCTCTGTAAAGAATGCTGGTGTTATTTTGATAGGGATTGCCTTGAATATTTAGATTGCTTTGGGGTAGTATCGACATGTAAACAATATTTGTTCTTCCAATCCATGAGCATGAACAAAAGCAATATTTGTTTTTCCATTTTTTTTTGTGTCATCTTTAATTTCTTTCATAAGCTTTCTCTAGTTTTCAGTGTATAGATTGTTCCCCTCTTAGGTTCATTCCTAGGTATTTTATGGGTTTTGGTGCAATTGTAAATGGGATTGTTTCCTTGATTTCTCTTTCTGTTGCTTCATTATTGGTGTATAGTAAAGCAACCAATTTCTGTGCATTGATTTTATATCTTGTGACTTTGCTGGACTCGTAGATCAGTTCTAGCAGTTTTTGGTGGAATCTTTTGGGTTTTCCATATAGAGTATCATTTCGTCTACAAAGAGTGAAAGTTTGACTTCCTCCTTGTTCATTTGGATGCCTTTTATTCCTTTGTGTTGTCTGATTGCTATGTTAAATAATAGTGGTGAGAGTGGACATCCCTGCCTTGTTCCTAATCTTAGGGGGAAATGCTCACTTTTTTGCCATTGAGGATGATACTAGCAGTGGTCTTTTATATATGGCTTATGTAGTCTTGAGGTATGATCCTTCTATCCCTACTTTCTTGAGGGCTTTTCTCAAGAAAGAATGCTATATTTTGTCAAATGCTTTCTCTGAATCTATTGAGAGGATCAGGTGGTTCTTGTCCTTTATTTTATTAATGTGATGTATGATGTTGAGTGATTTGTGGATATTGAACCAGCCCTGCATCCCAGGTATAAATCCCACTTGATCATGGTGAGTGATTCCTTTAATGTATTTTTGGATCTGATTGGCTAGTATCTTGTTGAGAATTGTTGCATTCATGTTCATCAAGGAAACTGATCTGTAGTTCTTTTCTAGAGTGGTCTTTACCTGGTTTTAGAATCAAAGTAATGCTGGCCTCATAGAATGAGTTTGGAAATTTTCCTGCCATTTCTGTTTTTTTGGAACAGCTTCAAAAGAATAGGTGTTAACACCTCTTTAAGTGTTCAGTAAAGTTCCCCTGGACTCTTGTTTTTTGGGAGGTTTTTGATTACTATTTCAATTTCTGTAGTGGATATGGGTCTGTTCAATTTTTCTATTTCTTCCTTTTTCAGTTTTGGTAGTTTGTATGTTTCTAGGAATTTGTCCATTTCTTCCAGATTGCCCAATTTACTGGCATATAATTTCTCATAATACTCTCTTACTATTATTTGTATTTCTGTAGTGCTGGTTGTGATCTTCCCTCTTTCATTCTTGATTTTATTTATTTGGGTTCTTTCCTTTTTCTTTTTGATCATACTGGCTAGGGGGTTATCAATTTTGTTAATTCTTTCAAAGAACCAGCTCTTGGTTTCATTGATCTGTCCTATTATTTTTTTTTTTTATTTTGATACCATTGATTTGTGCTCTAATCTTTATTATTTCCCATCTTCTGCTGGCTTGGGGTTTTATTTGCTGTTCTTTCTCCAGCTCTTCAAGGTGCAAGGTTAAGTTGTGTATCTGAGACCTTTCTTCCTTCTTTAGGAAGGCCTGGATTACCATATACTTCCCTCTTATGACTGCCTTTGCAGTTTGGGGCTGTGGTGTTATCATTTTCATTGGCTTCCATGTACTTTTTAGTTTCCTCTTTAGCTTTTTGGCTAACTCATTCATTCTTTAGTAGGATGTTCTTCAGTTTCCAAGTATTCATGGTCTTTCCAAAATTTTTCTTGTGATTGATTTCTAGTTTCACAGTGTTCTGGTCTGAAAATATGCATGGTAGCATCTGGATCTTTTTGTACTTGTTGAGGGCTGATTTGTGTCCCTGTATGTGATCTATTCTGGAGAATGTTCCATGTACTCTAGAGAAGAATGTGTATTCTGCTGCTTTAGGATAAGTCCGGTCCAGTGTGTCATTGTTTCCTTATTGATTTTCTGCTTAGATGATCTGTCCTTTGTTGTAAGTGAAGTATTGTAGTCCTCTACTATTATGGTATTATTTCAGTGAGTTTCTTTATGTTGGTGATTAGTTGATTTATATATTTTGGTGCATTTATTTATGTTGGGGCATAAATGTTTACAATTGTTAGATCTTCGTGGTGAGTAGATCCCTTAATTATGATATAATGCCCTTCTTCATCTCTAGTTACACTCTTTATTTTAAAACCTAATTTGTCTGATATAAGTATGGGTACTCCAGCTTTCTTTTGATGACTGTTAGCATGATAGATGGTTCTCCATCCCCTTACTTTCAATCTGAAGGTGTTCTTATGTCTAAAATGGGTCTCTCATAAACAGCATATAGATGGATCTTATTTTCTTATCCATTCTATTACCCTATCTCTTTTTATTGGAATGTTTAGTCCCTTTACATTTAGGGTGAGTACTGAAAGACATGAACATATTACCATTGTATTGCCTCTAGAGTTGGAGTTTCTGGTGGTATTCTCTGGTCCTTTCTAGTCTTTGTTGCTTTTGGTCGTTTTTGTTTTATTTTATCTTTTCTCCCCTCAGAGAGTCCCTCTTAAAATTTCTTGCAGGGCTGGTTTAGTGGTCACAAACTCCTTTAGTTTTTGTTTGTCTGAGAAACGCTCTCTCCTTCTATTTTGAATGACAGTCTTGCTGGATAAAGAATTCTTGGCTGCATAATTTTCTGATTCAGCATGTTGAATATATCCTGCCATTCCTTTATGACCTGCCAAGTTTCTGTTGATAGGTCTGTTGCAAACCTGAGCTGTCTGCCCATATAGGGTTAAGGAGTTTTTTCCCCTTGCTGCTTTCATCATTCTTTTCTTGTCTGTGTATTTTATGAATTTGACTTTGATTGCCTTGTTGATGGTTGGTTTTTGTTGATTCTAATGGGAGTTCTCTGTGCTTCCTAGATTTTGATGTTTTTTTTCCCCCCAGGTTAGGAACGTTTTCTGCTATGATTTGCTCACACAAACCTTCTACGCATTTTTATCTCTCTTCAGTTTCTGGGGCCCCTATGATTCGGATGTTATTCCTTTTTAATGCATCACTGAGTTCTCTAATTCTTATAGTGTGCTTTTTTGCCTTATTTCCCTCTTTTTTCTGCTTCATTATTCTCCATAAGTTTGTCTTCTATATTGCTGGTTTGCTGCTCTGCTTCATCCATTCTTGCCACTGTGACATCCATTCGATATTGCATCTCAGTTACTGCATTTTTAATCTCGTCCTGACTAGATTTTACTTCTTTTATCTCCGCAGGAAACAATTCTATGCTTTTTTCAACCCCAGCTAGTATTCCTGATTCTAAATTCTGGTTCAGACATCTTGCTTGTATCTGTGTTAAGTCCCTGGCTGTCATTTCTTCGTGTTCTTTCTTTTGGGGTGAATTCCTTTGTTTCATCATTTTGGAGGAAGAAAAAGAATAAAAACAACATACACACAAATCAAGTAAAGGAAGCTAGATCCTAGATGTATTTTGGTGTGGTTTGTTGAAAGTAGCTTGGTAAAATAGAGAAGGGAAAATAAAGAAAAGGAAAAAAAGAAAACATTAAAAAATGTATACAATAACATAGGACAAAATGAAATGAGGTAGACTACAAAAAATAATAAAAATATCGTCAAAAAATTTTTAAAAATCTTTTTTATAAAACAAAATAAAAATAATTTTTTTCTCTTTCTCTATCCATGAATAAGAAAAGACAAAATATGAATAGATGGACCAGTCAACAGAATGAAATTACATCTAGTTTCCCCTAGAAGTCAAACTGTGAAGCATTTTATAGTCCATACACTAAGTAGGGGGAGAAATTTGTGGTCGTCCTCTAGGGCTTGGTTGGCACAATTGGACGGGGCTTGGTGTAACGGCTCCATTCTCCACTAGGTGGCGCTGCTTAGCTTACTGGGGTGGATTGGTGTGGTGTGCATATGCGTGTATACACTTGTGCAGGGGAATCACCCAGCTTCCCAGGTTCTAGCATCAGAGCTGTGCTCTTTCCAACTGGCTATCAAGCATCCCTCCTTTGTCTCCAGCTTCCATCCACTTCTGCTTCTTCACTGTCCACCACCAAGCCATTAGCCTTCCAAGCAGCACCTCCCTCCCAAATTTTATCTCAGATGGTTCTATGTTTCCAAACCCCTCACTTCTAATGGCCCTGCAGCTTGAACCCACTCTGACCCTCTAGGGGAGGGTGTCACCAAGCAATGGCTGAGTGCCGGCCTGCCTCCAGAAATGCTCCCATAAGCACACCACTTCAGAGACTGTGTCCGGGTGCCAGCCCACCCCAGAAAAATTTTGCATGATGGTGTAACAGCAGCGATCCAGGGACTAAGGGAAATCATAACACATATCTGGCTCCAGGCTTCACTGCACCCTAGCATCCTTTTTCCAACACCAGCAAACTTGTCTATAATCTGGGGTCCACTGGGACTTTTGCCTGTGGGGAGGTTTCACGGCCTCTACAAAATGTCCTCCTGGCAGGGGACCTGCTTCTCCCCGTATGGCCCAAGGACCCTTCAGACCTCACTGTATGCTCCTAGGGATTCATCCTTCCCACCAGAGCCCCACCAGGTATCAAGCTGTGGAGTTCCCAACTCTGTGCTCCCCTATTTATAGAGTCTTAATGGTATTGAAATCCTCTCCTTTTTCCCTTTATTGTTCAGTTCTTTGTGGGTATTTCCACTCTTTCTCTTTCTTTCTAGAGGCTTTTGGGGGGAGTGCTTTTCCTGTACTCTCCCCGCTGTCTTCACCCTGTCTCTGCAAACAAAAACAGCTCCCTACCCTCCATGACTTCTCTCTCCCCCAGTTCACCTCTCTGCACTGCTTACCTGCTGAGTTCTGTGGCTCTAGTTATGCAGATTGTTGTGTTAGTCCTCAGCTCAATTTTCTAGGTGTGCAAAATGGTTTGGTGCTGATTGAGCTGCATTTCAGGGATGAAAGAAGCAGAGAATTTCCATGCTCCTCTGCCATTATGACACCTCCCTTTTTGCTCATTTTCTAATTTTTAACTATTGAGTTGAAAATTTTTTATATATTCCAAAAGTTTTATAGTTTTACATTTTCTACTTACGTCTGTAATCCATTTTGAGTTAGTATCTGTACAGGGTGTGTGGTTTAGGTCAATGTTTCTTGCAGAGGCTATCTTGCCTTCCCTGAATTGATTTTGTACCTTTGTCAAAAATCACTCTGGGTCTATTTCTGGGGTTCTCTGTTAAATTCTCTGTCTCTCCACCAAGACCACATTGCTTTGATAACTGTGCTATATAGTGAGCCTTAATATCAGGTAGAAAATTCCCCCCACTTTATTACTTCTTCATCAAGATTCTAGGGCCTGTGGCTTTCCATATAAATTTTAGTATAAACTTAGCGATTTTCTACAGAAAATCTCCTGGTATTTTGATAGGAGTTGCACTAAGAGACTTCATTTCTTAAAGATACATACCTAAATACATATGAAAGAAGCCATGTCATTTTTAGGATTTTCTCCAAAATAATTTGGGATGGGTGAAAGTAGGTGAATGAATCTAGAGCTAGATGAACATGTTTGGACATAATAGTAAGTAATGTATCACTATGTATTCTTTTCTACTTTTGTATGTGTTTAACATTTTCCAAAATAAGGATTTTTAATTGCCTCATATTAAAAGGAATATTGTAAAGCTAAATTTTAAGCTTAAACTCCTGAAATATCTGAATTCTTAACTCTATTTTTTAAATAAGGTCTAAATTTAATATTCTCTCTCTCAGTCATTGTTATTTTATTTAATCAGTCCCTTTTGGAGGGTTTTATGTGGTCAGTTTCTAGAAAGGGAATCGATGTTTAGCCACATTGCACCAGGCTCGTAAACAGTGGTCATAACTGATACTTTGTTTCATATTCTAGGCACTGCTGAGAAAGATCTAGAAAGTGCTAAACTTGTACAGATTTTACACAGACTGCTAGCAGATGAGAGAAGTGCTCCGGAAATCAAATACAATTCCATGGTCCTGATTTGTGCTCTCATGGGATCTGGTAAATATTTCTTCTATCATTTTACATCTATCAACATATGGTTGACATTAAATATAGAATAGTCATAAATGGTGGCTTTGGATTTTAAGAACATTAGAAATTAGTTTATGGAGGATATAGGATTACTTGAAAATATTTCAAAAAGATTATAATGAAAGTATCATATAGCAAATAGTCAAAAATCAGTGTTAAAAAAATAATACCTGTGTCATCAACTCAAATATTTCATATAAAGAACAAGTTCTGATTTTGTGTATCATGATATTAGCTAAGGGATTTGGTCAAGAAATCATTGGCATATCTTGGTATATGTTCCATGGACACTGAAAAGAATGTATATCCTGTTTATTGGGTGGAGTGTTCTTTAAAATGTCAGATCCTTTTGGTTGATGGTAGTGGAATTGAGTTTGCTATATTATTTTGATATTCTAACTAATTGTTCTGTCGTTGAGATGGGGTGTTGAAATCTCCAAAAATAATGGTGGATTTATCTATTTCTCCTTTTAATTCTGTCAATTTTTGCTTCCCATATTTTTTAGCTCTTTTGGTAGATACACACACCTTTAGGATTACTGTGTCTTCCTGGTGGATTGACATTTCTATCGTTATGTAATGTTCCTTTCCATCTCTGGTAATTTTTTGGTTTTGAAGTCTACTTTATCTGATATTAATATAGCTACTTCTACTTTCTTTTGAATAACATTCATGGGATCTTTTCCCACGCTTTTAGTTTCCATCTGCTTTATCATTATATTTGAAGTACAGTGTATTGTTAAGTTATGTGCTTTAATCTACTCTGTCAGTTTCTCTTAATTGTGTATTTAGTCCATTTACATTTATGTAATGACTGATGTTATGGCTTATGTCTGCAGTTTAATTTTTTTTATTTTCTGTTTGTTTCTCATTCATGGCTTCTTGTTGATTGCTTGAACATTTAGTTTCATTACCCTCTCTCATTTATAATTATCTAAGATATTCCTGTTATATATTTACAACAGCATTTAGACATTGTTACAACTTTTGTTTTCAACCTTCAAATATAATTCAGAAAACTCAAGAGAAAGTAAGTCTGTTGTATTTATTTACATCTTTGCTATATGTGTTGTTTTCCTTCTTTATGTTCCAAGGTTCCTTTTCTTTTTTAAAAAAACATTTTCCTTCTATTTGGAGAACCTACTTTAGCCATTCTTTTGGGTTAGGTCTACTAGTGACAGATTTTCTTTGTTTTCTGTTATTTTAGAATGTCTTTATTTCCCCTTTTTGTGAAAAATATTTTCTCTGGGTATAGAATTCTGGGTTGACAGTTCTTTTCTCTCAACACTTGAAAAATGTGCCACTTTCTTCTGGCCTCCATACTTTAAGAAAAATTCACTCTTCCTGTTGTTTTTTTCCGTTGTTGGTAAGGTGTCATTTCAAGGGTTGGGTTTTTTTTTGGGGGGGGGGGGAGGGGTCTTTAATATTCAAGTTTGACCGTGATGTGTTTTGGCATGGATTTTTTGGGGGGTTTATTCTGTTTCAAGTTTTCTCACCTTCATGGTAGGCTTATGTCTTTTGCTAAACTTGGAAAGTTTTTTTTAACCATATTTCTTCAGGTACTTTTTCATTCCTACTCTATTTCTCCTTTCCTTCCAGGTCTCTAGTGGCAGGAACGTGAGATCTTTAGTTATATCCCACAGGCCCCTGAATATTTCATTAAATTTTTCCCAGATTTTTATCTCTCTTGTTCAAATTGGGTAATTTCTGTTGTTGTTAAAGTTCACTGATTTCTTTTATCCCCTCCATTCTACTCCACTCTATTCGAAATTATCCAGTAAGTTTTTATTTCAAGTACTATAGTTTTGGGTCCTATAATTCCCATTTGCTAGTTCTTTATGTCTTGTTCCCTTGCAGAGACTCTGTTATTGAGATTATTATATACATAAAGTTTACCATTATAACCATTTTTAAATGTACAGTGTATTGGCAGAGTACATTCATACTGTTATACAACCATCACCACCATTGTTTTTCCCAAACTAAAACCCAGTACTCGTTAAAATATGTCACCAATCACCCATCCCCCAGCTTTTGGCACCTACCATTCTGTCTTCTGTCTCTGAGAATTTTATTACTCTAGGTACCTTACATAAGTGGAATCATGCAGTGTTTTGGTTTTTTTGCTTTTTTTTTTTTTTTTGGTCTGGCTTATTTCACTTAGCATAATGTCTCCAAGCTCACCCATGTTGTAACCTGTGTCAGAATTTCATTCTTCTTAAGGCTGAATAATTTCCATTGTATACGTGTATTACATTTTGTTTATTCATTCATCCATCAATGGACATTTGGGTTATTTACACCTTTGGGCTATTGTAAATAATGCCACTATAAAAACGCTGGTGCACTAATATCTTTTTCAGGCCCTGCTTTTAGTTATTTTGGGTATATACACAGAAATGGAATTGCTAAATCATACAGTAATGCCAAGTTTAATTTTGGGGGAAACCATCACCCACAGGGGCTGCAACATATTACATTCCTACAAGCAATGCACATGGGTTTCAATTTCTCTACATTCTACCATTTATTGTTTTGTTTTTTCTGTAATAGCCATCCTGAGGAGTCTGAGGTGGTATCAAATTGTGCTTTTGATTTGCATTTCCCTAACAGTGACATTGAGGATCTTTTCATGTGTTCATTACCCATTTGTTTTTCTTCTTTGGGGCATGTCTATTCAAGTCCTTTGCCCATTTTTTAATAGGGTCATTTTGTGTTGAGTTGAAAAGGTTCTTTGTATGTTTAGGATATTAATCTTTTATTGGATATATCATTTGCAAATGTTTTCTTCCATTCTGTGGGTTGCCTTTTCACTCTATTGGTAGTATACTTTGGTACACAGAAGTTCCTAATTTTGATGAAGTCCAGTATATCTGTTTTTCCTTTTGTTGCCTGTGTTTTCTGATGCATATCCAAGGTCATCCTTGCTAACTCCAATGTCATTTCCCTTTCTATTTTAAGTCTTAACAGTTTTAGTTCTTAAATTTAACTTTTGTATATAAGGGCTTGTGGCTCTCCAATTTTACCAGCACCATTTGTTGAAAAAACTGTCCTTTCATCATTGAATGGTCTTGACATCTTTGTCAAAAATTTTGACTACATATATGAGGGTTTATTTCTGGGATCTCTGCTTTATTCTGTTGGGGTGTGGGTGTGTATATGGCAACCTATCTATATGATATAAAGACAGCACCACACTGATTTGATTATTATAGATCTATAACAGGTTTTAAATTAGAAAGTGTGAGACCTCCAACTTTGTTCTTTTTTGAGATTGTTTTAGATATTGAGAGTCCTTTGAAATTCCATCTGTATTTTAGGATGTGTTTTTCTATTTCTATTAAAAACATTATTTACAATAAGACCGCAAGTCTTCTTAATGTAAATATATCAATTTAAGGAATGCTGATTACATTAAACTTACTAGACCTCAGTCTTCTCATTTGCAGTCTCAAAGTCTTAAGAAGAGCCTTGTATTTTCCTGTAATTGAGGTTAAATAGAGCAAGAAAGCCAGAAAGAGGATGATAAGGAATAAAAAGGGAAGCCTGTTGACACAGAAATTTGTTGAAGGGATGTGTGAAGTACAACCTATTCATTTGCCACAAAATTAATTTGAATCAGATCTGAGATTTTTTTTTTTAAGTCATCGACTTCATATTTGAACTGATGATAGAGTCAAGGGGTATATAACTGAAACTTGAGATCATACAATGAGCTGTGTTTCATTATAACTCATTACCCTAATCAAACTGAGACTACAGAACTTGACATTTGATTTATCTATGTATAAATATGGCAAGTAAAGTTCCTTTGATTTTTTATAACACATCTATAAAGAAGACATTTCTAGGCTACTGCTGTGCCCAACCTTGTCTTTAAAAGTGTCTTAGCATTTCTAGGCTACTACAGTTTTTTCAAAATATTATCTAAATAAACATCTTGGGTATATGTATTGGATAGACTGTATAGTAAGATTAGAACAGTTTAACAGAAGCATCTCTGTTATCTTGTTTTCTGTCTTCCAGAATCTCTACACAAGGAAGTACAGGATTTGGCCTTTCTAGATGTTGTATCCAAACTTCGCAGTCATGAGAACAAAAGTGTTGCCCAACAGGCCTCTCTCACAGAGCAGAGACTTACTGTGGCAAGCTGAGAACCGCCCTTCCCTGACACACAGCATCATCCCACCTCTGATTTCCCTTGTCCTCCCATCCAGCTGCCTCTTCTGCTTCATTTTCTTCCGTATCACTTGTGCATGCGTGTAATGTTCCCGTACCAATTGAAGAACTGCTGTAGGTACCTGCCCAATAAGATTTCTAAACCCATAGTTAGTGTGAACATGAATTTGTCAAAAACAAGTCTCCACCCCATAACTGTTCTCTTGTATTCCTGTTGCTTGAGCTACATTAAGTAGAATGTGCATGTTGTAGTCCTATGATGATGTAAACTTGGTACTACATAATGACTTGCTCCTCACACTTGGTAAACTACATAATAATGTACTGGTAAATTAGAAACAAACAAGAATGCAGCAGGATCTGTCTAGCTTATTAAAGATGGAATTGAATAGTAAAAATAGCTCCATTTTTTGGTGCTTGGGAAGCACAGTGACCAAAAAACTGTATGGCTGCTCATTCATTAGTCTTACTTAATAATGTCAAACCATGGTACCTAGAGTTAAATAAAATCCAATGCTCTCACTCTTTACCCTATGGTTTCTCCTTCTTCTTAACTATGTAGACTCTTGAAATTGCCACAAACTTGGCAAGACTTCCCTGAGGTTTTTAAATTTCATAGTTAACTGGCTATCATCAGTAGCCTGATATTGAAAATATTTGTGGTTTTCAGCATGAAACTAAGGGGCTGAAGAATCTATTTTACACTAAGTACATCTTTTTTTTTTCTCTATATTTTAGAATCTGATATAGTTTGACCTCAGCACTTCTATCAATCAGCGTCGTCCAACACTTGTCTTTAAAAGTCACTTGGCATTTGTTTTCACCTAAGGAAATTGAGTATAGTTCATCGGAGGGTAGTTCTTTTGGGGGGTTTTTTGGTTTTTCTTGGCTGTTTTTCATCATTCAGCTTGAAAGCAAGACATTTCCCCTGTTATAATCCTTTTAAACCTTCTAGTAGAACTAGCGGGACATAGGAAACATGATTAAGAAAATAGAAGTAGCAGTACATAGAATAAAAGATTAAGAAAGAAGTTTGTCTATACTAAAGAAAGGAAGCAGGTTATAAAAGCCATAGTAGCCAGTCCAGTTCATTCTGCAGATGGCCTCATACCAAGTAGCTGTTAGAGTGTCCCACCTCCATTTGCCACAGAGAACTGCAATAGATCTTAAAGCTATCAGAAAAGGTGACAACGCCAAGACCCAAGAGATGAGAAGACCCTCTTGGCGAAATATAGTGTATTCTTCACTGCCACTACTACCACCAAATGGGTTTTTAGAACTTTGAAACACAATCTTTGTAAATCAAAAGATCCTTGTGACATACCTGTCTTGTCCCCATGCACAAGTTTGACAAATACTGGCTGAAAGGTACGATGATGGGCTCCAATATGGAAGGACTGCAGGACAGTAGAATGGGCTGCCCGGGGTGACAGAAGCTCTTTCCTGTCCAATGGGAGATGCTGCACATATCTATGGAGTGATTGAAGTTGGACTTTTGACTCAGAAACAGCCATAATTCAAGAAAATTAAAACCTCAGTGGAGGTAAAGAAACTTTGTTCCCTTTGATGTCCAGAAAAGGAACGATTATTGTGAGTGCTTATGCTACACTTACTGTAAGAATGATCTTGTTTATTGTCTTCTTCTGGGCTGGATAGTGGACTATATTTTATTATAGGTTTTGAAAAACATCTGTAATGTTGAATAGGCTATCCATATTAATAACTAAATAAATAAATAGTATATCAAACTATTATGGCATCATTTGGTTTATTTGTATATTTTACTTCTATTTTCAGCTCCTAGAACAGTAATTGCTCGTTGGTGCTAAGTATTTGTTGATGAATTCCCATTTACATAGAGAAATTGAGATTTAGGTGTTTTTGGCTTCCAAGAATATCTTTTATAGGATCTATCCCTATTGAAAGCATCATATAGAAAACCTCAAGTCAGAAGCATCCAAAAGTTACAGATTTAAGAGAAGCTATCATCTGGGCCACCTACCAGCAATCAATTGATACACTAGGAATTCCCATCTGCAGCAAAACAAAGTACATTTCTAATCACCAGTCTTTCTACAGCGAGACCAGAAGGCTGTGCCCTTATGATAACAGAGGTCCACCAAACTGGGTGACATGCTGCTCTGCCAGGGCAGGAGGTGGGAGTCTACAGGCAATACTATATCATATATCTTGCTACTTAATCTTAGTTCTAGAGGCCACATTTAAATGTTTGCTACCCATTAAACATGCATTCTGAGGGAGACAATGGGAGGAACCGCCTGGCATAGCATTAATTATCGCGGTGTCAGGATTAGAGCATAGCTGAAAAGCAAAAAGGCCAGGAATTAGAAGGAAGATGATGTCTGAGTGAAATGCGCTAAAATGTCTTCTCTCCCTCCTGGGAAGGAAGCCCATTACCTCCTTGGGATCTTGCTAACCCCCCACCCCCACCCTAAGACTAACCTCATTGTGCTCAAAGCAAAACTAATTAAATGCTGGTCCATAATTCAGTGTTTTCAACTTGATAAAACATGGCTTGTGCATATTATCTGATAACCATGGAGATGTAGACAAAGTTTTTTGGTTGTGAAATGATTTTGACTTGGACCAAAATGCAGCTCTTAAATATAAGCATTAGTGTGAAGTGTTCTGAGAAACCCTGCATGTGAAGATTTCAAACAGAAATGCTCTTTGGTGTCATTGGAAAGCTTATTATCTAATTCTGAATATGAGGGATGAAAATGTCTGTTAGGTAAGTTTTACCCCCTTTGTGTTCAGCTGTTAACTAGAATCAGTAAGCTTTAAAGTCAGAACTCTAGGCAACCATAATATTTGAATTATACAAGTATCTTTTAAAAAGCACTCAATGATATTTGGGATGAATCTTCATAGCTGTAACCAGGAAAATTGAGGGGTTTTTTTTTTTTTTTTTACAGATGTGTTCTCTTAATTTATATAGATACAATACATAATTAATGCCATGTAGCTTCATAGGTTGATGTTTTATAGGGGTGTCTGACAAATGTGAAAACTGTTTTAAGTGTAATTAGTGGAAAGAGTAAGGTCTTTATTGTGTGATCTGAAGTCACATCCTGGTTCTGTTACATACTGACTATGTGACCATCACAGAGTTACTTAAACCCTCTGAGCCTGTTTTCTCATCAATATGATGAGTTTAATAATCTCTCCTTCCCAGGGTTTCTGTAATAACTGAAATTTGCAGAGGTTGAAGCTAAGGTTGGATAGAACTATAATATTTGTGATACCCTATGGCCTATCCCCTTTTCCCCCTGCAGGATCCCAGCTAAAGGAATTCAAAGAACAGCCAAATAGGAGACACTATTAATAGTTTGAGGAGCACTGAGTTATTCTCAGTTCAAAATACATAACCCCTTGCTTCCCCTCCCCGCCAAAACTATGACAGCCAGGTCTGCAGAGCAGGCCTTGGATGTAGGTCCCTAATACAGTACTTCCCCTTCCCATTCAGATGTCTCTGTCTCTACAGTGGAAATAACAGTTCAATAATCTTACCTTTTATTATTATTAAGCCAATATAAATGAAACTGCAGTACTATGAGTTCTCAATCCCTCTTCCCATTTTCAATGTTGCTCAGTTTATCAGTATATATTTTTATATACCTGTTCATTTATGTCTTTTTCTTAAATATAAATACTGTGTGTTTTACATGAAGGCTTTTGGTAGCTATGCTCTGAATCCTGATAGAATCCACCTGTGATGGCCTATTGGTCATTATGCTTCTTGACTACACAGGCAGAGTCCCTTTATGTTGGAGGTTTCAAGGGTAAGCTGTTGGTTATATGGCATGAATGGTCAGCTACAGTATTTGAAGGAAAAAAGGGAGCATTGCATGGAATTTATGCTCCTTTTTAAATTTAATTCCTTATTCTTTCCTTCTTAGTGGACTTCTAAAAAATCATTATTTTCTTATTCTCACTTTATTTCTTCCTAGAAAACCAACAAACCAAAACTTTTTACCAAAACTTTTTCACTACGGCCACATTTTAATCTAACATTTCAAAAATGGACAGTATACACCTGTTTATAATACTAGATAGATAGGAACTTAATATGGTGAGAGTTCATTTATATATTAGAACCAATTACAATTAGGCCAAACTTAGGTACATACTGATGCCTGTGGTTCTCCTGACATTTTTGTTTTCTCAGTCCCTGGCTTTCCCACTGCCTAATACCACATTTATCCAAAGAGAGATGTAGAGCCTCCTACTTACTGAGCAAAATGGAAGATCAGGGTGATGTTATGAGCAGTGTCCTGGGCTCACAAGCAACTTCAATGGTTTCTCTGGTCCCCAACATTGTCAATGCAGTTTTCAAGGAATCAAAAACAGAGCAAGCAAGGTGGCTAAGGCATGGAAATGGGGGCTCAAGGGAAAATTGACTTGAATCAAAAAAAAAAAAAAAAAAAAGGCTTTTACCTTCACCCCTGACCTGAGGGCACATTGTTGGAACTTGTCCATGGCTCAGAGATTTGTAGTCTTGCTGGTACGCATGTGTGCGATTTTATTTTACTCTGTTTAGCCAAATAGAGTTAAAACCACATTCAGCAGTGTGTGGAATGGTTTTTAGTTGGTATTGGTCACATATGTAATTTTCTGTTTCAGGATTAGGCTTTCAGAAATTTGGCTAAATTTATCTTCATCAGGGAAGTATAAAGCCTAATCTTGTCATACTTTGAAACCTATTTGAGGTTTCAGGTTTTGTTTTTTTTTTCAGGAAATAATTTTAAAGTTACTAGACTTCTGTTAATATTTTAAAATTTTAAATCCTTAACACATACATCCAGTATATGAACTTTAAATATAACAATAGATCTTTTAAAAATATATGTAATCTATTTTCACATATAATTGAGAGACATTACTATTTAAGTAGTTATTTGTTATTTATTGATTCCCAGGAATCCTGAGGAATTTTGAAGGAAAGAAACTCTGGCTGTCCCTTTAGATTACAGTCCTACTAAATTTCTCTGTGAATGCTCACTTTAAATTTTATAACCATATCTACTTTAAAATAGGCCTATCAAAATAGTGTTTCTGTTGGCTTTTAAGGGACTGCAATATAAATGAAGCCAAGACCATAGGGAAGCTGGCTTCATCCCTGACCTCACAGAGTCCATGCACTCAGATGAAAAACTCCTTCTCCTTTTGGGACATTTCACAGGACTCTTCCAAGGTCAGCATCACCCCATCACCAGGAACACAGCAAGGTAGCTGCTTTTGACCTTGTCTTCCCTTAGGGATATTCTGCTCAGCTTCTTGGTTCTCAGTCCCATCCCCATGTCTAGCATAGGCACATCAGATGAATACCTGTAGTTACCTAGAACTTATGAAGGAGAGAAAGGTTGAATTATACCCTAATATAAAGGCATGTAGGTTGCAACCCAACACAAAAAGATAAATAGCTGACCTAATCAGTGTGAACAATGGGGAGGAAATATTAACCAGGGCAGCTTTGATTTCAGACCCATCTCTGAAGCAATCCAAAACAGTTCTCAATTTCACTTGGGGCCAACCATCAGTATACAATTCTTCACCCCACCTTCCCTTTTTTTAAGGTTCTAGAATGCAACCCACTCCCCCATCATATCTTTCCTACAATAACTTCCTTTCTCTTGCAGGCAAGGAAAGTAAGGGAGGAAGTATGAATGACTCCTATTCCACTTTTTACCCATACCGCTCAATTCCTGGTACCCAGAAAGTAGAGGAAGTGACACAGCAGAGTGACCATTGAGCTTTATAATATCACATACTAATACCTTTTAAATCCTCTGCTTCCCTGCTCCTACATCCTGCCCTCTTGTTCCCCTATCAGGATAACTGTGAGCTGCAGTGCCTTACCCGGAACCATGAGAAGTGGAGCAAAATGTGCACTGACCTAAGAAAAGCATCCGAGGGTTACCCGTACATATGAGCACCTATAACCGGATTTGGCAGTCCCTTACTCTAGAAAATGCAGGCTTTGTTAAACCTGTGACTAAAGTCCTACGCAGAGTTTCAGAATGAGGTTCTGGCATGCTCGGCCACAGCAACTGCCCTGTGCATGTGCATATGATGCAAAGATGAAGTGTCCTGCCTCGTGTAGCTACATCTTCTTTCCACTTCTACAATAAGCATTTGTCCACATTACTAAGAACTCTATTTCATAAACCTCATTTTTAATGGATGCATATTCTTCAAATATATGGATGTACCATAATTTACTTAACCATTTTCCCCACATCTAGACGCTTAAGACATATTTTGATTTTTGAAAAACAAACCCCAAACGCTAAGCCGTGAGCACTTGGAGATGCTAGAGCAGTTCCTAAAAAATTATCTGACCTGTCAGTCCCTCTACTTTCTGCCTCTAATTCCTATTACAATCTTCTTCAGAGGTCCTTGTCAATTGCTCAGTGTAGCCTCTTTGCACCCTCCTGATTCCACTTGTCCTTTCATTACTTCCTGGACACTCTGCTCCTGCCAAGCCCTCCCCATTCTCCTAAAGGGACTGACCACCCTAGGGAAGAGGGGCCACAAGAGCAGAGTGACAGCACCTCCCTCCTGGGCATCTAGGCATTAAGTCCGTTACACCCACTCACCATTGACCACACCCTCTTCCTTACCAAATGTGTCAGAGTGGGCCAAAAAAGAGTAGGCACAGAACACACCTCCAAACACCCATTAGAGCTGATGTTTAGCTAATTGGAGCCTAATTGCCTCTTGGCAGTGTCCTCAACTGCTACCAGCACTTTTGCACCTGTTACCAATCCTGTGAACCACCACTCTTGATTTGTTCCAAGCTGATAAACACTCTCCAGGCACCACTCACATGGAGAGGGGAAGACTGGGGTGGAGAGCCTCTTCTTCCTCAAGAATCTTCATTTAACACTCCTTGGGGTTCGATAACCTAGCTAACCCATTTCTTCCTATAGACCAAACATGGCAAACTGGGGACCCTCATACATATTTTGAAAAAAACGGGGCAGGGGGTGGTGCTGAAAAGCTGTAAACATTTAAAATTTGGATGATTTTGGGGGTGCCTGGGTGGCTCAGTCAGTTGAGTGCCTAACTTTGGCTCAGGTCACGATCTTGCTGTCTGGGTTTGAGCCCTGTGTTTGTTCTGTGCTGATAGCTCAGAGCCTGGAGGCTGCTTCGGATTCTGTGTCTCCCTTTCTCTCTCTGTCTCTCCCCTGCTTGTACTTTGTCTCTCTCATTCAAAAATAAACATTAAAAAATTTTAATATAAAAAATGAAAATTTGGATGATATTGGATAAAAACCTAGTCTTTTTTTTTTTTTCAATGGGGAAATCTGGTAACCAGGAACTCTCTATTCCAGGAGGACAGCATGTGGCTGTGGTCCCCCTTTGGATAAGGCATGCTTCTCCAGCCTGTTAAGAGTCCCTGCCTGGCCGCCTTCCCCTGTTCCTCCGTAGTTCCTGGAAGTCCATGTGTCTGTGACCCTGTGGAGCCCGTATGTGCAAGCTACCTACTTTTGGAGCAAGAGTAAGGGGAGTGGATTTTTAGGGCAAAAGCAGCAGCACTACGGGAAAAGCCATTTCTAATGGAGGTCCAAATATTTGGCCCAAGGGCATTGACCCTGAGCAAACATGCATTGTTTTTATCCCCTCAAAGACTTGAAATTCAGAGGGTCAGTGACAGCTGCGATCTGATGAACATTAGGTGCGTGGAAATGCAGACAGCTACAAGCCATGCCTCGGCCTGCCCCCACTCCATCCTGCTAGCAGGAGGGGACTGGTGCTGACCTTCTTGTCCCCTCACAGGGCTGGCAGCACACTGTGGTGACTGCAGAAATTGAAAAAGTCCCTTCTTATCTGGGTCAGAAATGCATCCCTTCTCCTGAAGCCAAAAGTATCCTAACCATCCCCATGAGTTGGGAGCTTTTATACAAAAGGGGGATACTGCTAACCCAAAAAGAAAAGCACCCTGCTCCTAAATGTTTCATTGACATCATATACCAAACGGAGGTATGTTCCCCGTATACTCCAGAGTGAATAAGCCCCAAGGGCCAGGTAATTCTCTGTGATTCAAACCACCAACATCACACAGACCATGAGCTAAAATATGACAATAGCACAGGAACAGTTGTCAAACCTTGTTTTCATTAGAGGTGACTAATTCAGGACCAAATATGTGCCAGAGCTCCCATAGCTCTGCCATATTGGAAGATGAATATAGTATCAAGAAGAGACTCAAACAAACAAAAGGTCTTCAGTTTGAGAAAATGAGGCAGAGCATGAAAAAGCAGAGGAAAAAGAAAGCAGCCACCACTTGGGACACAGACATGGTGCAAATGTCTATAAAGCCAGAACATATGGGAACAGTGTGCTTAGGCAAAGGGTTAGATTAGTAGGATCAATTAAAAAAAATTTAAAAGACATTTTGTGATAGACAACTATGAATTTTTCACCCAATATCCAGCTCCCCATTCCTTTTTACCAGAACTCCAGTTTTGTTCAGAGGGACATTAAGCCAAGCTTAAAATACTCCAATTTCTCAGCTTTCTAAGCTTCACCTTTTCCTTTTCTTCCTTTTCCCTGCCTCAGATAGTGATACGGTTCCACATGTCCAGCAGCCCTCTTGCAAACATGAGGTACAAAAATGAGGTGAAAGGACTATACACCAAGGATAGTGGAGCAGAAAGGTGAAAAGCGCCTCGACCCTCAGTAGCATCCATGACCTGGAGGAGCTGCCCTGTACCAAGGACTCTCAGTAACACATGAGACACACACCTGTTGTTCAAACCCCTAGAGCAAGGCTTTCTGTTATTTGGAGTAGAATGCAATTTTGATTAGCAAGGCTAGTCATTAAAGCATCAAAACCTCTGAAGACAAGTTGTTCTGTTCATGAGCCATAGACACAGAACTCATTAAAACAAAAGACAAAGGATTAAAACAGTTGGGGCTACCGGCTTTAACTCTCAAAGTTCAGAAAAGTCCCCGAACAGCCTCACTTGCTGATGTAGCAGCTTTCCTCACTACACAAAAATTTACTGAGCTCTTACGGTGTACATCAGGCACCCTGTTGGGATAGAACGAGAAGACAGATACGGTCCGTTGGGGAAGAAGATGAGAAACATTAATCTATTACATTAAGTAAACAAGTAAGAGTGTTAACTGCATAAACAATTACAGGGGTCTGTAGAGAGAGGACTCCGAGCATCCTGCAGCAGAGAATACATAGGAAAGAAGGGTGGAGGCAAAAGATAAGGTGAGAAAAATAGAGAAGACCAGATGGGGACAGTGGGGCTTAGACATTTAAAATTTTTATTTTGTCATAGAAAACCAAAAGTTTTTAAACAGAAGATTGGAATATTGGCTTTATGTTTTGTTCTACAACCAGAACTATTGCTAATAGGACACACACGCACCAGCAGGAAGATTAATAGGTAATTGTGCTAAGTTCCTAATATTGAGAGACAATTCTCCATGGGCATCTTGTGTTTCTATACTTCTGTGAAGAGATAGCTTTTTGTCTCTAACTATCCCTACAAGGATGTTGGTATAACAAACAGCCTTGTAAGACAGAGATAATGCCTCCTTTGATGGCAAAATATGGCCAAGATTGTTGGCAGACCCCTTTATAAGATTGGGGCTCTCCTAAGTGTTCCTCAATTGAAGCACAAACCTACTATGTGTATAGTCACCATCTGAGTCACTGCCCCCTGTGGGACTAGGGGGCATGAGAAACTTACAACCCACAGGGCAGTGAGTAATAAAGTCCTGTGTCTCTGACCCAAGAATCTCATACCTCCTCTCGGCATTGGTGAAACAGAGGCAGGCTGACCTGTTAGCTCACATGGAGGGTAAAGCCTCAGAGTCATCACAGTTCTTCATGCTTAAACTGGGACCATATGGACAGAAAAGGGTGGATTTTGGAAGCAAAGTTGATTGTGAAGTGTCTGAATTGGGTGGCAGTGCAGAAGACAGTGAAGATGTTAATGGAGAGGAGGAACAAAGGAGGAGAAACAGGTTCTTGTAAGAGAACAGTGAGCTGGCTTTGATGCACTGGGTTGGAGGTGCTTAGGGCATCTTGAGGAGACATCCAGTGGCAGGTCCTTATCTAGCTAAGCCATGCCTATAGGAGATGTTCCATATAACAATAAGACCCTCAGCCTGCAGTGTGCCTTTTAGTACTTCCTAAATGCACATATTGTTGTGTTGCATCAGGGTTCCCAGGAAACACCAAAAACATCCCCCCTGCCTGCCAAAAAAAAGGTATACCTTACACAAAACTTAGGGAATTAAATCTCCGGAGATGGAGCCTGGGCATCTGAATTTTTAAAGCTCCAGAAGTGATATCTATCTGCAGCTATAGTGGAAAAACATTGGCCTATTAGAAACTAGGCCAATCAAACTTTCCTTAAAGTCTTCAGAACTTGACCTGGCCAACAAATGGCAGGTGGCCATTTACTGCATCAATAATCCAGGATCATTATTCAAACTTCAACCTTTTGGAAGCCACTAAGTTCTGACCCAGGGGACCAATAACAACTTTCTAAGTGAGTGGACTTCTTAAGCTGCTCCACTCCAGATGTGGTCTAAGGTAGACATCTCCCAGAATGGTCATAGATCTGACACCCCAAAATTCCTGGAATGGTTATTCTTGACACATCCTCTGGGATATGACCTGAATATCCTCCTGCTTGCTCAGTCTTACTGGGCACAACTCCAGATACACCCATTGTCCACAACATCCTGCCCCCATCACCTTGATGGAAAGCCCAGACATCAAGAGCCTCTTGCTGATAATCTGGGGCCTTGAGCTCCTAGAGAAGGTAAAGGGAGTGAATGCACCCCTGATATGCACATAGCCTTTCTCTTCAGCTTTCCATGTGTCCATGCGTGCCTTACAACCTTTCCATGTGAGGACCCATGACTTCCTATTGTCTGGGAAAGGGTGGTTTCTCTTCCCACCACTGGATACCTGAAGGATAGCCAACTAGTGCAGCACAAATACTCTTACTGTTTGAACCTAAGCTCATGAGACTCATGAGGATCTCAATTTCATTTGGCAATCTCACAAGAGTTTTTCTCAGCTTAATGTTGATCCCCCCTCCCGGCAACATAGCTATATCAAAAAATAGTTGTTTCCAAAATCCTTCAAGCCTGGGAAAAAGTCAGAATTCATTAGCAAAATAATTTCTCCCAAGGTCTGATCCTCACCCACATTTTCCTTCCCTGTTCGATGCTTAAATAGGATTGGAGGGAGGGAGGAGAAGAGAGCCTGTGAGGGTTAGACACAGGCCGGAGCTCATCCAGGGTTGTCTGGCAGTTGTCAGGGTCAGTTCAACTTTGAAAAAAGCATCTTACAGGGAAGTAGAGATCTATTTTATAGAATAAAAGTCCATCCTTTAGGTGAGCCTATACTCTCTATTCGCATCCTGTACTGACATGCTCAGAAAAGCAGCTTCGTGAATATTTGGGTGCTTGAGACACAGCGGTCAACAACATGGGCCAATTCCATGGAAAAAAGGCAATGTTCAAGGGAATTCATGTGTTAGGAGTTCTTCAGAAGTGAGTGTTGTGGAGCATGTGTTTGGGGGAGTGGAGAGAGGGCCTCCCGAGTTCTGACAGGATCTCCCTGAGAAAGCCTTTTTTTTTTAGGTGAGTCTAGGGCATGCATGGGGTTTGGAGAAAAAGAGCAGTTTGACCCCTTTAATCCCACGGTATAGGTACCACCATCTCCATCTTACAGGGTAGAGCACTGAAGTAGGAGAGAAAGTAGTGTATCTAAGGACCCACCTTAGGGGCGGGGGTGTGGCCAAGCTCTAAGGAGCGCATACAGTTTATGACCTTCTGACTTTACCACAAATGGGTTTCCTTTTTTCTAAAAGCAACCCCAAGACTTTTCACTGACAGTATTAAAAACAAGACAATAGGCCCAAAATGTAGTTACCAAACCAAGACTTAATTACATTTTGGCCTTTCCCAGAAATGGAATTTTAAACCAGTCAACCAGGAATCACCAATCACACCAATGAGTTGATTATGTACCTGACAGATTCCTGCCATCCCCTTAAGGAAAGTGACCTTGCCACAACCAATCTGCTTTATGCTAGCATAACTTCCTTGTTCCCAGTGCCTTCTGCCCATAGAAGTCTTTCATTTTGTACAGCAACTCCGAGCTCCTTTCTATGTGCTAGATAGACGCTGCCCGATTCATGAATCATTGAATAAAGTCAGTAAGATCTTTAAAATTTACTCGGTTGACTTTTGTTTTTTAACAAAAGTATCCTTCAGGCTTAGCAAGTGACCAGACTTCTATTCACAGAGACTGAGTCATTCAGGCATACGTTCCAATGTCGAGTTTCACTCCAGCTCTTCCCATGACAGAGTCCATAAAGGAATCGACATCTCATAAAGGCTCTCCTTGAACTCGAGTGGAATGACTTGACTCCTTGTATTTGCTTTAACACTGCCCTGTCTTCCCTCCATCACCCTAAAATTGAGTAGAACACTTGATATACAGGAGGTTGAGAAGATGCATGTTGAGAGCCAGCATTAGCAATTGTTCAAGGAAGCAGAGTAACAAAAGCATTAGTAAAAATTAAATTAGGACTTGAAGCCAGAGTCCTGAGATGATCTTTCCCAAAAGATATAATGTACCCTCGAGAGCCATTTTCTTATTCATGTTCTCCCACTGAGAAGATGGTGGGAGAGGATAGCACTGCTCTGCCCTCGGACAGCTCAGTGGCAAATACCTCCATCACAACAGATTTGGGGGGTGGGGTAACCAGCCTTCTAATATTTTATTAGGTTAATATAAGTGATAATATGGAACAGACAAAACAAAATTTTCCTCTTTTGATTCTGGGTGCAAATCTTCACAAAATTAACAATTTTCATTTTAAAATTTGTGAATGATAAGGTATCAACTTTGCACAGTTTTAAATAAGGCTTAACTGTAAGTGCCACAAATTAGATGTGCTTAGTTAGTCCTTTGATATAGTTCTTCCACTATTAGGAGTCTACCAATGTGCAAAGTATAAGAAATGTACAAGAAAGTTTACTGCAACTGTATTTACTTGGGAAGGGCCTAACTTTCCAATAGTGATGGTTGTTTAGTTAAATTATGGTTTATCTAGACCAACAATTCTTGAACTTTTTTGGCTCAGGATCCTCTTACACTTAAAAATGGTTGAGGCTCCAAAGAACTTTTGTTTATGTGGGTTATTTCTATGAATATTAACTATATTAAAAATTAAAAAGAAGAAATGTTTAAGGCACAAAAATACCCAAATATATATTCTGTTAGTTGTCAGAGTGAGGACATCACTACAGCATTCAATCTCCGAAAATCTCCACTGTGCACTCAGAAAGGATAATAAAGAGGAAATGTCTAAGTATTATTATGAAATAGT
This sequence comes from Acinonyx jubatus, assembly GCF_027475565.1. Taxonomy (NCBI): domain Eukaryota; kingdom Metazoa; phylum Chordata; class Mammalia; order Carnivora; family Felidae; genus Acinonyx; species Acinonyx jubatus. The sequence goes on along the minus strand of NC_069382.1, from coordinate 120,588,693 downwards.
CTTGACATTGTGGATTCTTTGAGAAGGCCTGGGGAACCTCAAAAATTGCCTGGACTTTTGCCTTCATTTTGCCTTTTTTGAAAACCCCTAATCTATACAATAGAATACTATGTGACCATAAAAATGTTTACTGTATAAAATATTCAGTGATAGTGAAAATGTCCTATTTTGAAGAAAGCAGACTACAAAAGAGTATAACCAGTATTAGAAAATTTAAAATAGTCTATGGCCATACCACCCTGAACGCGCCCTATCTCGTCTGATCTCAGAAGCTAAGCAGGGTCGGGCCTGGTTAGTACTTGGATGGGAGAAAATTTAAAACAAAAAAGTCATAGACACACTAATTCGTGAGTCTATACCAATACAGACCTTTAGATGGTAAAAATATAAAATATATACAAATATATATACACATATAAATACACAAAGATATAAAATATAAAAATGAAAACACATATTTCTTTTTCTATTTTCCTGTGCTTCTTGCACTGAAATTCTTCTTTTGCGGTTAGCACAAGATATACTTAACAAATACACACATATTGCCTATTTATTGCCACCCTGAGTTTTCCTTCCCAGACATGAAAATTTCAACTCAGTAACTTTAGGAAAGATGTCATCCAGAAATATCAAAGATAAGGTATGAATTTTGCACTGCTGTAACTAAGGCCTACCTGTACATTGCCTTTGCCTTTCAGAGTGTGGTCTGTAGATGACAGCAGCGTCACCTGGGGCCTGCTAGAACCATGGCCTCCACTGCTACTCAAGACCTGCTAAATCAGACCCAGGTGATTTAAGGTGACCCAGATGATTCATGTAACATGAAAATGTGAAAAACCCTGGTAGTGCAGGAGGAATTACCTGGGAGCTTTAAAATGGGGAATGGGGGGCACCTGAGTGGCTCAGTCAGTTGAGCATCCAACTTCCGCTCAAGTCATGATCCTGCAGTTTGCAAGTTTGAGCCCGAACGTTGGGCTTGCTGTTGTCGGTGCAGATGCCGCTTTGGATCCTCTGTCCCTCCTCTCTCCCCCCTCCCCACTTGTGCACACAAACACACTCTCTCACTCTCTCAAAAATAAATAAACATTAAAAAAATGGGGAATGGAGGGGGCACCTCGTGGCTCAGTTAAGTGTCTGACTCTTGATTTCAGCTCAGGTCATGATCTCATGGTTCATGAGATTGAGCTCCATGTTGGGCTTTGCCCTGACAGTGCAGAGACTGCTTGGGTTTCTCTCTCTCTCTCTCTCTCTCTCTCTCTCTCTCTCTCTCTCTCTCACACACACACACACACACACACACACACAAATATGCATTTTTTAAAAAATGGGGAGTGGGGAAATTCTGCATGGTGGTGTTTTGGGTTTGGTTTTGGTTTGTTTTTGTCTGATACTCCGATGGGATTGTAATGTGCATCTACTGCTGAGAACAGCTACTCTCAGGCAAGGGCCTGGCTTCAACCTGAAAAAGAACAAGACTGTCACCTCCAACCTCCACATGCTTCCATGCAATGTTCCCCGCTGCAACATGTTGGTGCTCACCCTGCCAGCTCCCAGATCATAGAAATTTCACAGGGACGGTGGAGCTGGATGGAGCAAATGGCTGGGTTCCAGAACAAGGAGAAAATAAGGTATTTGCTGCTGCCCTGAAGAGCTCTAAGGCCATTTGATCTGTAAAGTTACAGTGACTTCATGCATGGGCATGGGTGTCGTGGCTGTTATTTTATTTGCTTCCCACAAAATACTTCGAAAGAAAATTCTGGCAAATTTTTGAAATGATTTTTTGAGTATTCTCATCAAAAGCCAGGTGTTTGTACCTGCAGACATTGTCCAGCTTTACCACAAATCCTACTTTGCATCAAACACCTCTTCATTCCAGAAGGAGGGGGCTATGGATCACCTCAGGTACCAACCCCCATCATTCAGCAAGTTTCTGAGGTCTTGGGCTGTGCCAGGGACTGGGCCACAGTTCCGGGACTCTGTGTGCTTGACTTTCTCACTGCTTATCTGCACTTTTCCTTACCCCTGGGGCCTCCCCAGCAACACTCACCTTCTCACTCCTGCCCTGGGATGGCTTCCTCTGCTCTTGCTGGGGGCCCAGGTCAAGCCTGTCTTCCTCCTTGAGGCCTTCTTCCATGGCCCTGTGTTCTTCCCCTCTGGGCCAGCACCACCTTGGAAGATACTGGTTTAACTTGCGATGAAGTCTAAATTTTCCACATGCGTGGGGTTATTCTCTCCTTTGGTTTACATTTCCTCAAAAACGTATGCAGAGTGCTTACAGCACAGTGCCTGGAACATAGTAAACTTTCAGTAAATGCAGCCTGTTACTTCAAGGCATAGATGACGCATTACCCGCAGTACCAGCTTACAGGAGGCTGTGGGTGGGCCAGTGGGCTGATTCAGTCACAAAGTAACAAAACTTAAAGAAAGCACACATCATGGAAATACAGCTATTTTATTTATAAGGCTTTAATCACCCCAACAAGTTACATTTAAGATCATTTACTTAAAAATGGACCACGACTTTTAACAATAAAACATTCCTAGGGCACCTGGGTGGCTCAGTTGGTTAACCGTCCGACTTCAACTCAGGGCATGATCTCACGGTTGGTGAGTTCCAGCCCCACATCGGGCTCTCGGCTGACTGTGTGAAGCCTGCTTTGGATCCTCTGTCTCCCTCTCCCTCTCTCTCAAAAATAAACAAACATTAAAAAAAATGGTTTTTTTTTTAATAAATCATTCCCTATGTTTAAGATGTCCCACAAAACATGCTGAGACTATGTGTAAGAGCTTAAGGAAGATACAGAGAGCACGTCCTAAGCCATGTTCAGGTGCATCCATTTAAACAATATGGAGGAGCTCTGCCCAGGGCACATACATACCAATTCTAAGGTGAAAAGCAGCATGTGGACCTCAGAACAGTCCTCCCACTTCCTCCCTGAAAACCAGCACAAGGCAATCGAACTCTGTATTTGTTTCCTAGGGCTACAATAGCAAAGTACCACAAAGTTGGTGGCTTCAGCCACAGAAATTGTCTCACAATTCTGGAGTGTAAAAGCCCAAAATTAAGGTTTTGGCAGGCCTAGGTCCTTC